>NW_020655866.1:0-11903 GCF_003589595.1 Hyposmocoma kahamanoa | reverse complement strand
GTGTGTGTGTGTGTGTGTGTGTGTGTGTGTGTGTGTGTGTGTGTTTAGGTGTGTGTTTTTGTGTGTGGGTGTGTTCGTGTGTGTTTATCACTACCCATTTTTTTAGACCTCTTTAATATTACCATTATTATTTTCACAAGGGCAACGACTTCACGTTATACTAACCGACAACTTCAATAAATTGTTCTGTTTCACTGTAGTTTAGTCCTAGGAGCCACTTTGTCACAACTTTCTTGCATTCGTAATTATTTAGTGAATAAATTTTCAAATTTAAACTTGCTCTATTATATAAGGTACATAGGACTTCTCAACATATGTCTCAGGGTGTCTGTACGTGACACTGGAATTTCTATGGACTAGCGTGTTGTTTACTACCAGGCGCACGAATTTTTCGGCCCGTCACTTGGTAGGTATCATAAAAAAAATTTGAGCGTGGCAGCTCAAAGCAGGGGATTAATTTTATCAAATATTACTTATTTGGCGGTAATTGTTTCGGACGGATGTCGGACGGAGATCGAAAGTAGACCCCCAGAACCGTGCCATCAAGGGCAAAAGGCCCGTAGCGGCACAGTTTTGAATCGGGGTGGACTGTGAAATCACTGGCTGTGGGAAGTCATCTTCACGCTGCTAACAGGAATTGATAAGGCAAGCATAAGTCTGTCCGAAATGACCACATTATTTAGTAAGTAAGCGTGTTATTTGTTAACATGAGTGAGCATGTTCAATGTTTGCAAGAATAGCTAAGTGTGTCCCTTACCGACATTCGACGTTTGACTCGTTTGTTCTAGAAAAAAAGAAAAAGAATAAGTTATAATTATTAATACAAGATCAAACACTTAGAAAAATATCCTTCGACCCGGCTGGATTCGAACCAGTCTTCTAGCAAACATACCAGACACTGTGCCAACTATAGTACCGGCACGCTATGATGGCCGTTTTGACGTTTGTCCGCTCATCAAGTTTCGTATTAATTGATAACTGCGTTGAAGGTGTCGTCAATAGTGACACGCAGTAAAAATTTATGGATGTATAATTTTACGACTCAACTCGGCATTTGTTTTTCGAAATTCGAAATTTTTAAGCAGAACTTCTACCTCCGGCAAACATATTAATAATAATAATAATAATAATAATAATAATAATAATATAATTATTTATTCAGACAACAACATAATATGGTCCATTAGTGTTAGTATCTTAAGTAAACGTTTTCATTTTTAACCGACTTCAAAAAAGGAGGAGGTTCTCAATTCGACTGTTCTTTTTTTTTCTTTTTTTTTTTGTATGTATGTTACGCGATAACTCTGGTATTTGTCAACCGATTTTCATGATTCTTTTTTGTTGGAAAGGGGGTACTTCCATAGTGGTCCCATTTCATTTTCCCATGTCCCATTTCATTTCATTTTTTCAGACTGTTCACGCATGAAGATTCATATTTATAAATAGCGCCTAGCTTTAATTTAGGAGCGATTACTTTTAGCAATTATTTTGTTGATTTTGCTATTTCTCCAATTCAAGGCGTTTTTCCCTCAATATACTTTGAGTAGTGTCGTAGTGAAAACCTATTTTTATTATCTCCAGTATCAAGTCCCGTATAGTGGCGAACTAGGGTATATTTCAATGAAAATTAGCAAATAGACGTAATTCCACGTACTTTTGAGGTCGGTTTTTTTAATACTCTGTACTGAGATTATATTAAAATTTCTTAATTAGATACCCCTTGCAATACTAGTTATAAACCTAAAAACTCACAGATGCAACTCACAATTGATTATACAATTCCGGACAGATAATTCGAGTCACCATTTCACTGCCCTAAGTTACTCAACATTTATTTGTTGTTAAAAAATCGCTGTAAATCTTCCTAAAAATAAATAAATAAAGTATAAAATCCTACCATTGACACTCTATCAACAAACAGAAGATTTAAGATTATCAGACTTGGAGCCCAAGTAGCCAAATGCTTAACCTACCGCTTCTCAAGCAGAGTGTCGTGGGTTCGAACTCGCGCCTTCGCCTTTGAGTTTTTAGAAATATATCGAGTCATCCGAAGAACATAGTCCGATGTGATTATATAGCGAAAAGAGGATAAATACGTTACGAGAATCATTTTGTTATTCAAATAAGGCCTATGTATAGGAGTTTAGAGAATTGATATATCTTATTTCATTTCGGAAATATAAAATCGAACAACGGTCGATCTGACATCCACAGTGAAGAAGAACGAACAAAATGTACTATGGTCCTGAAAACAAGTAGTCTTGCAACATAGATCTTTGTTCTACGGATGAGTCGATCAGTGCGAAATTCTTTGTGTAATTTACCATTTTTCTTTCCAGTGCTTTCAGAGCTTTTCAGCGAAGAAAACCATAGTGAGGAAACCTGTTTACATCTTTAGAAGCAGTAGAGCTCTATTTCTGCCGCCAAGCAGTAATGTCAGCATTACTGTGTTCCGGTTTTGATGTTACAGGCACATGGGACTTGTCAACTTATGTCTCAGGGTGACAGACCCAGTGGCAGTGCGCATCAGATCTTTGCGATTTGCGATTTTGCGGCAGAGACAAAATAATTTTTTGAGATATCATAAAAAACCGTAACCCAGTTTCAAAATATTGAAATTTATAACTTTTTAAAAAAATATTATAAATTAAAAACGGATATTTAACCATTTGTCAGTTTGTCGATTTGTACGTCCTGTCACTTGATATTTATAAAAAAATTACATTGGGCCCGCGTGAGAATTAGAGCCCAAGTAAGGTAAAGCCTGGGGCCCCTAAAGTAAGGGGAAGCCTGTACCTGTGGGACTATATAGGGTAATCGTTATTAGGGTAATAAAATCATCATGATATTCAAATATTTTCGTTATTTTATTTTCATTAGTATTAATGGAATTTGCCAATGAAAATGGACAAAATCCAATAAACTGAATTCATCCTCCAATTTACCACTGCTAGTGCGTGTGTCCACGCTAAGAAAAGTCGCCGGGTCTATGCAAGAATTCGTGTCGTTTCTACGAACTGTGTACACTGCCTCGGCGCCGGACAGGGAATAAATCTAGTCTACCCCGGACACGACGCGCTGTGCCGCTACTGTATGGGGCGAGGTGAGGTGCATTGTCAGTAAATGAACGTTTATACGCGTGGACGGGAGTTGCTTAGTAGTCAATATATACAACAAGTTGTTCCCCAAATTGCGGGGAATTTCAACTTGATTGGGGATTTTGTGGGGATTCTAACATTTTATCATTTTGTTTAATCTATCGATTGCTAATGCATCGATAGTTTGATTGTTACTGTTAGAAACACTGCGATGAACTATATCGATATGTTTTTCAACGTCTCAGATCCCTCGCATTATTAACAAGCAGCTTAAATAGAATTATTATCAGAGAACTTGGTTCTGAATTGTAAAATTACCAGTCGGTGCATGTTGAGTTCGCGATTCTTTCTCCCGCTTAGGACGGTCCCTGGTATGAAGAAAAACGAAATCAGCTATTGATAAACAAAGCCGAGCATTTGGTACTTCCACACCACAACTTACCACTCGTCAACTTTAAATATTAAATATAGGTCGAAACTTAATTCGACCCCTCCTACGTAAAGTATCGTATGTGGAAATTGCCAAGATTACAGGGGAGCGTTTTAAAGTTTTCAATTCACTAAAATGAATATAACACGTGACTATAATTTCTCAGTGTTATTCGTTACTCACATAGAGTATTATAAAATCCTAGATATCGGTTAGATGAACAACCACAATTTATTTTATAATTTTCTACTGTCACCCGACCCGCCCAGTCTCACTTTAGTTTATAGTGCTTTATCGCCAAAAGCAGTTTGAAGCCGAGCGAAGCTCCGCTGAACTATTAAATTACACGTAAATTCGTAGAAAATCATACTACGAAAATTTTCACGAGTTAAATGCATGGTGATGTAGACATCCAATTTCTTAAATGACGCCACAATGTAAAAACAAGTGACAGTCAGATGAAACAAACTGTATTCTACAGCCAAAGAGTTGCATTTTCAAATGGTGTAATCACTTTTTAAATATTGTTTATGTAAGTGGCCAGTTCCAGAAACTTATAGTGCGCCCTATGTACTACCGGCGACCGACCGATAGCTTAGTGAATTTCCGAAGAATTATTTTTATTTATTTATTTATTAAAACTTTTTTGACCTCAAGACATGATGGTACAAAAGGCGGACTTTGTAATATATGTAATAACGTGACATGGCTTTCGTGCATTGACTTACAAATAAATGGACGACGGGTCTAATACAAAAACCACGAAAAAAATGTCCCAAGTCAACCTATTCGAAATTTAAATTGTTATGTCATCGCAGTATCGCGCTGTCCGTAGAACAAATGAAGACTAAAGCGGAGTGTCGCGCTCTGTATACGATTTTAGCGCCTTACAAGTGCGGACACTTTTTAGCGCGGACCCGACGTCCATATAATTGTAAGTCAATGCTTTCGTGCCACAGAACGTCACTAACTGTCAAAATGAAACAGTCTTTTAGCAATTTGGCGGGATATTGTATAAGACGTGTAAAATACTAAAGAAATAAAACTCTTGTGTTTCTCCCAAATAATATTTTATTTCATTAATACTACAGACTTAATGCTAACAGCATTCTCCACCAGCCACCCTTTAAGAAAAACTAAATTCACAAACGCGGCGAATTATTATATTAATTAATTATATATTACATATTATTATTTAAATTATATTAATAATTACTAAACAAAATATTACGTTATAATATCTTATAATAACTCATATGTAGTAATTATATAATAATATATGTAAAATATGTAAAATATAACAAACAAACCTAATACATTCATACATACAACCTAACATAGTCATATGTTTATATGATTATGGTTATCATTGTGACAAACAATTTAAAAGATGCTAATGAACATTCTTTTTGAAAGAGAATATGTAAGGTTTATTTTATAAAATATGCAAAAATTTATATTTGTTTGTTAATTGGTAACTAAAAATTTATTTTAAAGGGCATGTATAAGGGACAACACTAGGTTAAGCTTATCTAAAAAAAAAGAAACACAGCACTTCTAAAGATGTCATCAAATGTTTTCATTTTTCCTTACAAATATACTTGGAGACCTTCTGATGGAGTCTGAGAGAGCATTCCAGATACGTATCGATTGGAGAGTGAAGAAGTCAGACATGAAGCCAGAATGAAAGAGAGGTACAGTGAGTGAGCGTGAATTCATGGATCGAAGAGGGAGGTTGTGAGAGTCCCCGAGATATTGATTTTTACATTTTAAGTATTCTAGATAGTGAGGATTGAAAAGAATATTGTACAACGTGCAGAGTAGTCTCTTCTGCCGGCGTTGACGAATAGGGAGCCATTTAATTTGTGACCTGAAAAAGAAACATGATCAATTTGCGTAGGCAAAAGATGAAACGGATAGCATTATTGAGAAGGCGATCCAATATAATACAAGATAATAGATTTTCATTGAGATCAGGGTAACAGACGTCAGCATAATCAAGGAATATCAGGGAAATGACAAGTAAGATCTTAGTACTAATAGAAAGAAAATTCCGAGAGCGGTTGAGAAAACATAAAGAAGAAATAACCCTACGACTAACCTCGGACACCTGTGTGGACCAACTTAGTGTGAAGTCAATGTAGAGGCCAAGGTTTTTAACACTAACGCTTAGTGGAACAGACGAGTTTTCATACACTACATGATGGAGCAAACTATGGTCAATCTTAGATATCTGCTTAGATCCATCTACGATAATTGCTTGACTAAATATCCGCGCTTACCGCGCTCCCGCGCGGAGGGGCGCGGCGAACCGCAGGGTAAGGCACACTGCGCTCCGCACTACCGCGCAGATTTTTAAGCTTAAGGACATGTTCAGTTTTCTACAATAGATCTCGACGTCGATAAATTTATATTTGCTATTGAAAATCGACCAAATTTATCTTTATATTTTCGTAAATCTTTGTAATGAAGTTGAAATTATCCATTTATCGATCTGGTTCGTAAAAAGGGATGTATCCAATATCTTCGGTGTCTTTTTATTTAAGTAAACAGAAACCAAATAGACCATAAAACTGCAACGTCCTAATTGAGTTGTGTATTATTAACCATTCTTGTTAAAGAAGGATCTCGGCTGGGTGTAACAGCAAGGTGTAGTCATATTTGAAGGTCGGATTCAGTTAATGGTATGAAACTAGTTAGCAAAGTTGTTTTAGTACACACTACGTTATTTATGGAAATTTCGCCATGAACAGTTTCGATCAGCTGATGTCATTTAACGAAAATAAATAGTCACATCACATCTCTATTGAGTATCATAATACAACCAAATTACGTAACTTGAAAAAATTGTGAAATTCAGGCATGTTATTGTAAATGATAAAGTACTAAATCCATATTCTTATTGCTATGTTATAATTTACTAAATTTATTATTATTTTATTCATGTAATATGCGTGTGAACATTTAATGAAAAATAAATATTATCGATTACTTTGCCAAAATACACTACTTTATAAAAAAACTATTATTTAAAACTTAGTACATAATAACGTAATATGGTTTCGTTAACTTCATATCTTCAATCATACAAAATACACAAATTTCCATTTAATATCTGTTCAGGACCGACGCTCTTCGATCCTCTGCTTTAATCTTCCTTGGATAATAAAAACTTCTTATTTTTAAAGTGGACTGTATATATTCATGTAAACTTACAAAACAAGTGTTTCTTAGAAGAGTGATGAAAAGTGAATGCGTACAAACTAAAACTAGCTTATATTTATACCGGCACGATGTCTCCCACATCGTGCCGGTCCTATCAATGGGTCGCTACGCCGCTCGGCCAATCAGAGCTCTTGAATTAATCATTCTCGTCTGAACTTCAGCTCTGACCGGCCAGGCGCGCACGGCCGTCCGTAACATTCTCCCCTCAGCGTAGTCTTACGAGCTAAGGCTAGGTAAACAATAAAAGAATAAAATAGAAATAAAGAAAAACAAACGATCTAGGCAGTAAACAATCAACTCAAAACTTATCCTACGTGTAAATAAAAAACAAACAAAACCTAGCCTAATCACTTGGGGAGGACGGCCAACTTACGCGCCGGACGCCTAAAAATACCACCCCGTGTCCTAACTTCTACGCTCCTAACTGTGCCGTCGGGGCCCGGGTAGATTTTGACTACTTCCCCGCGCGGCCATACGTTCCGTGGTAGCGTAGAGTCTACTATAAGGACTAAATCTCCGATGGTGAGATTCCTGCTTGAATCGGAGGGTGACCCGCGCGGAATGAGTTGCGGTAGGTACTCCCTAACCCATCTGCGCCAGAAACTATCTGCTAACGCTTGCGCCGCTCGCCATTGTCGTCTATCAGTGGTCTCACACGTTCCGATAATGGGCAGTACGTTCGGTTGCCCAAGCAAGAAGTGGTTTGGTGTGAGCGCTTCGGGCTCGGCCGGATCTACCGATACGTGAGTAAGCGGACGCGCGTTTATAGTATATTCTGCTTCCGCGAGCAAGGTCAACAAAACTTCCTCTTTCGGCGCTCTATCGTGTAAGGTGACTGATAACGCAGTTTTTACCGATCGCACTAATCGTTCCCACGCGCCCCCTTGGTTCGGCGCGCCGGGGTCGATATATCGCCAGTCCACGCGCTGCGTTAATGCAAATTCGCGGAGCTCGGGCTCCCATTCCCTCATAGCTGCTCGTAGCTCGGCATCAGCGCCTCTAAAGTTTGTCCCGTTATCGCTGTATATAACTCGCGGCCAGCCGCGTCGTGCGGCCATTCTGCGCAAGGCCATTATTGCCGAATCCGTGGTCAATGACGCGGCGAGTTCTAAATGCACCGCGCGCGTAGTTAGACAAGTGAATAATGCGCCCCAGCGTTTTTCGTGGCGCCTACCTATCGTGACTATCATCGGTCCAAAATAGTCTACTCCGCAATTGCTAAACGGTGGGCTATACGCGTCTAGTCTCGCAGCGGGTAAGTCTCCGAACGCCGGCACGAACGGCGTAACTTTTTTGAGACGACAGAAGGTGCACCCGTGTAACACCGTACGCACGGTCGAGCGTAATCTTAGCACATAGTACGTCTGTCTTACGTCGTTCGCGACGCGCTCGCGCCCGCCGTGTCCGGAACGCCTATGTATGTTGTCGATACAGAGTCGAGTGAACACGTTCCGTCCGTCCAAAACCGCGGGCGACTTGACCGACTGTTCGATTTGCGCTGCATTTATACGACCGTTCACGCGCACGATCCCGTCCGTTCCTATCACGGGGTCTAACTTAAACAGCTTGCTGCTGCGCGGCAACGGTTTCTTACGCGCAAGGCATGCGATTTCCTCGTTGAAATCGTCGCGCTGTGATTTCAATAGCCACAGACGTTCGGCCTCCTGTACGTGTCGTAACTCGACGCGGTTCGCGCGTCTTCTACACATATCTACGAATGCCAATACTCGTGCCGTGGTCCTAATGAGTCTTTCGTAACTAGAAAACCGGTCTATGTCGGGCAAGTGATCGAAACTGCCCTTCTCGTTTGCGTACGACACGACTACCTCGTCCTCAGTCGCGACAGACTCCTCGCGTTCCGTTGGCCATTTGTGTTTAAATTCCGGCGACGCGTCCATTTTCCGTTCGATCGTTCGCAGCCTGCGGAGCGCCATATCGTAGCTCGGCGGCATGACAACTACGTCGTCTTTCCACGGCAGTCCTACCTCGAACTGGTGGCCTATTCGCTTCGCGGTTCGCGTGAATATGTCGAGCGCTCTTTCTTCGCTGCGCGATGGCTTCGCTATTTTAGAAATCCCTATACTATCTATAGCGAAGTGTTGTTTCATACGATCCTCGAGCCGTTCGTCGAGATCGTTACAAGTGCGCGATATGTCTGCTCGGTACGTATATGCGTGAAAGACGTTTTCGTTCGCGGTCGAGTTAATAACTTTCGGTACCGTTCCGTGTACCGTCCAGCCCAAGCTCGTGAGGGAAGCGACCGGTTCGCGGCGCCCTCCT
The DNA here is from genome assembly GCF_003589595.1 of Hyposmocoma kahamanoa. Lineage (NCBI taxonomy): Eukaryota > Metazoa > Arthropoda > Insecta > Lepidoptera > Cosmopterigidae > Hyposmocoma > Hyposmocoma kahamanoa. The sequence continues at coordinate 2,870 of NW_020655866.1, read as the reverse complement.
ACCAATAACTGGCGCGACACGATCAAGTGCCAGTTATCGGCCCCTACCAAGATGCCTGGTTTTATGTTATTATAACAAACTTCCGACCTATCGAGACCTCGTAAGTGCGCATATTCTAAGCACGACGAGTCTATAGTCTGTCTCGCTAATTTCAAGTTATTTACGGTTCGCGCAATAACTTTGTGACTTTCACCCGACTTTCCGCATATACTTAACTCTACGGCCTTACTAGTCGGTTCGCTCTGACTAGACCCTAGTCCGTGAATACGAAGTTTTCGCGTGGGCCCGTCGGCCCCTATGCGGTCCGCTATTTCCGCATCTATCAAAGTGACGGTCGATCCCTCGTCAAGTAGAGCGTACGTATTCGCGCGTTGCCCGTTAGGCCCTATCACGCTAACTGGACACACCTTCAGCAAGACCGATCCGCTGTTCTCTTTGACTAACACCGATGTATTGAGAACCGTCTCGACCTTCGGTGTCTCGGGTTTCGATACCGGTTTACGCTGCGTGTGCAACAAAGCGTGGTGCGGGGAGTCACAACTGTCGACTCCGCACGACTTCGCCTTACAGTTGAAGCGGCGATGTTTCTCCACTAGGCACTTGAAGCACACGTACGCCTCCTTGGCCCACTTCCAACGGTCCTCCACCGTCATGCTGGAGAATTTCCAACACCGCGGGACCGAGTGATTGCCGCCGCAACAAAGGCAAACCGATTTCCGAATACTTGGCTCCTTGTTTTCCGCGGTGGCGTTGTATACGTTCTTACGTTCGGGGCGGCGCGTACGCGGTGGGCGGGGCTTAGGGTCGTGCCTCGCTGGCGCTGTTTCTTTTGCGGCCGAGTGCAAATACCGGATCGCCAGGTCCCCTTCGCGCATTAGAAACCGTGATAGCTTGACGATCTCGGGTTCGGTTTCCATTCGGTGTTCGTCCGCGTACTCGCACCACTTGGTCTGCCGATACGTATCAAGTTTTTCCACCAAGTCGCGTACCAGCGTGGAATCATACAAATGCCAATGGGCTAGGTTCCCTAATACGCAGGCGACATTCTGCACCTTAACGGCGAAGCTGTTTAAACCCGTTGCCGTTCCGTCGGGTCGCGGCAAACGCCTGAGTTCGCTAACGGTGCGTTCCACTATAAGTTCCGGCTTACCGAAACATTGTTCTAACGTATCCATAATTACGGACGGATTCGAAGCCGTGTACAGGAGCGCAGCGACTGCTTCTTTCGCTTCTCCCTTCAGGCTGACTCGTAAGCGCGCCAAATTCTCCGCGTCTGAGAATTTGTACATACGGGTCGAGTCTATCATCGCGCGCTTAAACGGGAGCCAATCCGTGTAGGCTCCGGTGAAAATTGGCAATTCCTGCGCCTGTCGCGGCGGTGGACGAAACATTGCCATTTTCTCTAACGCGTCTACCAACCTATCAACGCCTCTACCTTTCGTTCGCGGCGGCGATATCGGCGAGTGGCGCCGCTCATACCTGTGGTCACGCGGCGACTGAGAGCGCTGACGACGGCGTTCGTATCTATCTCGCGGCGACGGCGAGCGATAATAGCGGCGTTCGCGCCTGTCCTTTCGCGGCGACGGCGAGCGATAATAGCGGCGTTCGTGCCTGTCCTCTCGCGGCGACGGCGAGCGATGATAGCGGTGTTCGCGCCTATCCTCTCGCGGCGACGGCGAGCGATGATAACGGCGCTCGCGCCTGTACTCCCCTCGTTCCGTTCTATGGTTCGCATAGACACGCGGAGGGGCCTCTCGGGCGTCCTCCCCTCGTTCGCCTCGCGGATCGCGTGAGGTTAACGGAGGGGGTAGTTCTACTTGCTGCCTAGCTCGATCGCGTTTATCTAGCCATTCGTTGATCCGTACCGTAGTCTCAAACGGATTCTCAACGACGCTCTCACGCTCGCTAGCGTCAGCTTCTTCACGTGTGGCCTGCGCGGCGAGCCTTTCCTGTATGAGCGCGGCCTGCAAGTCTAAATGTCTACGCCTAACATTCATGTCTTCTAACTCCGCTTCTAGCTCGGCTCTAGCGCGCGCGGCCGCGCTAGACGCTGAGGCACGCGAACGAGCGGAAGTACTCCCTACCCTACACGCGGCGGGACGTGATTCCGTTACGCGTGCTAAAGTCGCGGCGGCGTGAACATTACTCAACGGCGGTGCGGGCCTAGAAGATTCGACATTGCCTACTTGATTAGTCTGGAGACTACTATCGTCCCCCGGGGGATCGTTCGGGATAACGCTCGCGGCGAGTTCGGACGGCGACTGCGGCGGTTCCTCGAAAACGCGCGGCGGTATCGCGCCTAATTGTTGCTTCCTATGTTCCATGGCGGCTGGCTCGTCCTCCCCGATACCTTGACTCCTAGTTCTAGGCATAGAGCCTCCTATCGCCCTAACACCCTAACACCCTAAGTCTTGAAGATCGGCTCCTGTGCCTTGAAAAAGGCAGTCTTCTTGCCTCGAAAGAGGCAGTTTGCCCGTAATGCCTGCGTTTGTCACCGTTAGGTGCAGGCAACGGGAGATGAAACTTAGGACCTTGAAACTTAGTTTGTTGAAACTCAAAACCTTTGGCGGACCTTAAATCTGCCACTTTTACGCGGTGCTTCGTGATGTGATGGCTTCGGCACTTTGCGCACGTTGTCCTAGCACGGAGGACACGTTGGCTTCGGCTCTTCGCGCACGTTGTCCTAGCACGGCGGACACGTTGGCTTCGGCTCTTCGCGCACGTTGTCCTAGCACGGCGGACACGTTGGCTTTGAATAACTTTTCGTGAAGCGTGGGGTTCGTTCGTACCTACGTCGACACAATCTATGATCTTCGTTTCCTTCAGCGCCGTGTGGGGGTCGTTCGTACCCACTACGACACACGATGATC
>NW_020655865.1:13519-22569 GCF_003589595.1 Hyposmocoma kahamanoa | reverse complement strand
GAGAGGTCAATTTACTGAACTGTTCGGGATCACAGGTTAAGGATTCCGAAGATGACACTGCGTCAACTGCGGTTATTATTTCATTGAAGCTATCAAATTTTTATATTTAATTATTAAATGACTTAAATCTACAGGTGAGCCTAAATAATTTTCCAATGAAATCTGTTTATATTGCCCTCTGCTAATAAAAAGTGGTAAACTTGTGTAATGTATGTAATAGACTTGTAAATTGATATTAGTAGTTATGTGCAGCAATAACTGCTATGTGTCATATTTGTGAGGAGTATATGTGAAGTGTAGTTATATTTGAGTGAGAGTTTCAGAAAGGGTTGTGTGATATTATATTAGTGATGCTTATTTTGTAGTGTAAACAGTTAAGGAATGTTGTTAATTCTTTAGTGGTATAATGTCCGAGGAAGGTAATGAAAAACGTAAAGGTAAGGGCAAAAACTAATAAAAGGAGCTTATTATAATACGTAGATAGTCATGACGCGATCGTGTGCAGGTCTTTTTCTTCTTCTATGCGTTGGGCTGGGAGTCCCTCCTTCTTCTTGACATAAACTTTTCCATGAGATGTCCACGCAGCAAATACCTAGTTGTTTGTTTTTTATATATTCGCGGGCCAGATAATGTAGTCGCTTAGCTTTATGAGTCAAGTACTCTGAGACATAAATTGTGCGGAGAGGACATTCCAGATTGACATGCTGAGTATTTAGCTTTTTTTATTTAGATTTTTATTCTCTTTTAAATTGGTTGTGTTGCCGTATTTTATGAAGAAAAGTATCTTTTCTAATTATAGTTGTTGTTACTGGTTGTACGAAGTAGCGCTAGAAATAAAAATCACTTGCACTGCAGCAAACGAATTTACTAAAAAAAATAATAGCGGTTTACAAATGACGCCGTGCAGTACGGCTCGCGAGTAGCAGCGGACTACCTCGCCGCGGTTGGCATTAAAAAACAAGGTGGAATACAAAAGAAAACAAACTAAATGTACCTTATTTTCTAAAATTAAAACTATATTATTCTAAACAATGAGCGCGTCGCTACCAGTTGTGAAATCAACAACGATCGCATCGGATTTCGTTCGGAATACGTCCCGCAATTCGCTCTCTTGAATGCCGTTTTGAGGAGAAACCACCGACCCAATGTTCTTAACAATTTCACACAATATTTGTTTGTTTTCCTGTTTTAATATCGGAATATTACGTATTTCTATTGCAGACGCACGAGAGTTTTTTTCCATCAATTCCCGCTTACTTTCTAGTAGTGTTATGTGTTTTTTGTATTCGATATTTTGTGTTTCAAGCTGGTTCATTTTTGTCAACATTTCGTCATACTGCTGGGACATAAACTCCACTGAATGTTTAATTTCTTGATTTTGTTCAATTACAGTATTCATGAAGCTAGTTAGGGCGTCAAATTTGTGTTCCTGTTGGAGTTTGACCTCGCTAAACATACTCTTAACTTCAACCATAGCCGACGGGGAAGTCTCGGAAAGGGAGTCGAAAGTGCGTTTTTGTCTTTTTGATATATTATAAGCTTAGAATAATAACGCATAGAATGATAGTTTCATATCAAACGAACTGTCACGAGTGAGGCAAAAATCAAATTCATGTAGGCGTAACCAACTTGTATCTACGCTCGTCGGCACGCACACAAATATACATATAATGATGCCATGGAATTGCATGGAAACGCGTTACTTCCTTGTGGAATGTGATGCTAGTATCTATTTTATGTTTGTCTGACGTATTTTTACACTCATTTACCGCACATTTCGTCATTTTTAGTTAAAATTTTTGAGCTACTCACGGTGCAAGTTGACCTTGAGCACTGGAGGCCCGCCCGCTCGTGTAGGCCCTTTGGGAGCGCTTCAATTTGCCTCACTTAGCGTGTGGGGGCTAGGTTTCTATGCGTTGTTATTCTAAGATTATAAGTATCCGATTCATCGTTAATATTTGAAGATCTATTTATTGTAGGGTCTGATCCACAATGCCCTGGAGATAAATTAGTTATAGATCTAGTTGTAATAGGAAGAGAATGCTTGACCGCTGACATGTTTGATTAGATGTAGGTAAATGTGCCGACGGCAAAAGGCGCTTGCTTAATGGGCGGGGCTTGCGCGAGCGCACGACACTGCTAGGGGCGTATAAAACGGTGACGTATAGTATTGCTAATTGGTTAGTATCTTCTCGTGAGTCGTCACGTCTATGTGGTAGGTATTCATATTATAAACATACGTCCTGCGAAACTCCATATAAGTCTCGCAGGACGCATTACAGGACTGCAGGATGGTTTGCACGCTTCTACTACATTCATAATGAATGTAATGATTCTGCACCTGTAATGCGTCCTGCGAGACTCCATACGTGGGCTATATACAGGATAGAGTGTGACCAGTCTCCTGGCTGCGCGGCTGACGGCAAGGCGGACTGCAATGCATGATAATGAATGCCTTTAAGCCTTACATATTAAAGAAAATTTGATCTTCCTTAAAAATATACAGGGTGTCTCACGGCTATGCCACATGGAGGGAAAGTACCTTAAATACCAATGATAGAACATTTTACTGAAAGAAGACTTCATTTTGATTTTAAAAACAATTCGAACTGCATTCAAATATTTTTAAATAATCGCTTGTCTGAACCGGGAATCGCTCCCGCAAATTGTGAAAAAAAAAACACCTGTAATTTTGTTATACTGATCGAAAGCCTCAATCACAAGGATTGTTTTCTTCTAAATAACATAACATCTTAAATAAAAGGAAGACCATAAAATTGAAATTTAATTAAAATAATTAGGTACATTTAATTGCAACTTACAATCAATCAATTTAAGTTATCAAATGCTCAAAATGTCTCCCATTGTGTAGTATACAAATTCTCACTCTTTTCATAATTTCGCTTCCTGTTGATTTATTTATCTTTTCATGGTGAATGTTTAAAATAATACGTCTAAGTTCAGTTTGTAACTCCTGCAAACTCTCATACCGGTTCCTGTAAACTAAATCTTTTACATATCCCCATAAAAAAAAATCTAACGGGGTTAGATCCGGGGATCTCGGAGGCCATTTAATTTGTCCATGAGTACCGATCCAGGAAGGAAAATGTTCATTAAGAAAGTCCGCTGCTCTCCGACTATTATGAGCCGGAGCCCCATCTTGCTGAAGAATGAAACTTCGTCTTTCTGCATCGGGAATATTATTAATCTCGCTCCGTAAAATCTCTAGTATTTCTAAATATTTTTCAGTGTTCAGATGCCCTTCGTAGAAATGTATTAAGAGAACCCGGTCTTTCACAATCCCACACCAACAGTTGAATGAAAAACGCACTTGATCATTAGTTTATATAGATTCTGTCTGGACCAAATACGATTATTACGTCGGTTGTACATACCATTGTTACTGAAGTTTGACTCGTCTGACCAAATAATGTTAGGAAATGAAACTATTTTTCCGGACTTAAATAGCGTATATTTGTTTTTTCAAACAAACCGGCGTTTCGGGCCCTTTACAGGTTCCATGATCACGGTTAACTGAGGTGGTACAGTCTTCAACCAGTTATGTCTAATATTAATGCAAACCACCCTATTTTTTCACTATAGTTACAATACTGTGAGCATGTCATGGATAAACCTACACATTCAATGAAGTTTGACAAACCCCAGGTCCTTGCAAAAGAACTCCGTTATCTGCCCAGGAGATGCTGCGAGAGGCCATTGAAATTAAAAAACATCCTAATTTCAACAGGGAAAATGGTCTCTCCGTACCACCAGTTTGGGATCCAGTATTTCCTCTAATGAAAAATCCCAAACAGACATAAGACTGCAGTACTAATTAATATGTTTTAGTTTATTCTAATTTCTATTAATAATTAATAATAAATTGAACTTAATAAGAATTCATTCAATAAAATAATTTGTAAAACTTAATGTAGCGTAAATTGGAACGTTTTCTTTGTAAAATTAAAAATAAGGTATTTAATTAATAACTATTGTAACTATAGTGAAAAAATAGGGTGGTTTGCATTAATATTAGACATAACTGGTTGAAGACTGTACCACCTCAGTCAACCGTGATCATGGGAGCTGTAAAGGGCCCGAAACGTCGGTTTGTTTGAAAAAACAAATATACGCGATTTAAATCCGGAAAAATAGTTCCATTTCCTATGTGTAACAATCGCGAAAACCTAAGAACTCGACAAATAGTGTTAGTCAGGAAATTTTGATTCTGATGATGAGCCTCTCGATTTGGTGGCAGAAAATAAGTCGTCTTTCGGCATCACCCGGGCGTAATTTTTAAAGTAATCGCCCTTCAACATGACTCTTGAATTTGTACTTTTTCAATATGCAAAATACACCATTTTGCTTTTTGATATTCCAATTTCTTCTTCACCTTCCCTCACTGAATTCTTCGGGTTCGCCTCAAAGTAAATCAAAATGTCGAGTTCATCATTGTTAACGTTTATCATTTGGTGCTGTGGCTGCGGTACGCGACGATGAAATCGTCCTAATTTTTTCAAATGATCCATCAAACTTTTCAAAATAAATCGAGATGGTGTTTCTCTATCGGTATACTGGTACATTGACTTACAATTATATGGACGTCGGGTCCGCGCTAAAAAGTGTCCGCACTTGTAAGGCGCTAAAATCGTATACAGAGCGCGACACTCCGCTTTAGTCTTCATTTGTTCTACGGACAGCGCGACACTGCGATGACATAACAATTTAAATTTCGAATAGGTTGACTTGGGACATTTTTTTCGTGGTTTTTGTATTAGACCCGTCGTCCATTTATTTGTAAGTCAATGCCTTGGTAAGTAAATTCACACAACAATTGCAATGCAAGAAATCGAAAAAGAAATTCACTAAAAAAAAACAAAAGAATACATAGACGTTTGAAAATGGAACACATTTTCAAATTATTATTTTATAGTCAGCCAGCCGCTTTTTGACTGTGAACTTCTTTGTGAATTTCCTTATTATTTTATAATATTAATTTTATAAGTTTGTACTCATTAGTAACACTTTGAAATGATAATGTATGTTGTTATGAGCACGGCATAGTCAGAGAAAAAGTTGTCCATTTTTAACCGACTTCAAAAAAGGAGGAGGTTCTCAATTCGACCGTATGTTCTTTTTTTTTGTTTTCTTTTTTCTTTTTTTTTGTATATATGTTACGCGATAACTCCGGTATTTGTGAACCGATTTTCATTATTCTTTTTTTGTTGGAAAGGGGGTACTTCCATAGTGGTCCCATTTTATTTTGAAGGAAATCATCCACCTCTAAGGGTGGCTGTTCACGCATGAAGATTCATTTTTATAAATAGCGCCTAACTTTAATTTAGGAGCAATTACTTTTAGCAATTATTTAGTTGACTTTGCTATTTATCCAACTCAAGGCGTTTTTCCCTCGATATGCTTTAAGTAGTGTCGTAGTGATACCTATTTTTACTATCTCCAGTATCAAGTCCTGTATAGTGCCGAACTAGGGGATATTTCAATGAAACTTAGCAAATAGACGTAATTCCACGTACTTTTGAGGTCGGTTTTTTAGTACTCTGTAGTGAGATTATAGTGAACAAAATTTCAAATTAAAGTGAAATTTCATAGTCTTCCTTTTATTTAAGATGTTATGTTATTTGGAAGAAAACAATCCTTATGATTGAGTCTTTCGATCGGTATAATAAAATTACAGGTGGTTTTTTCTTTCTCCAAGTGGCATAGCCGTGAGACACCTGTATATATAAAGCTGGCCCATCAGACCACACAAGTTTAGTTCGTTTTTTACTTTTGATCATTGAACACTTTTAATTCTTTTAAAAATAGGAAAAGAAAAAAGTAGTTTAATCATTAAGTACATCGTAACTGTCATAAACTTGTATTTTATTATTAAAACAATCATAAATTTACAGGCGTCCCGCCTTAGAGAAAAAAAATAAAGGTACGTACGTATGTTATTCCGCTATTATTATTGTTGTTATTGAAAACCCAAGAGCTCGTATAATTTTTGCTGGATTGTTTGTTTTTGGACAATTAAGTATGTTTGAATATTATATTAAAACGAAGCACTGTATGAAGTTGAGGATATTGTACAAAAATGACTAATCAGATACTACGTATTTTTCCAAAACAGCTGTGCAATCTGAAAAGCAGGGAATAGGGTTCAACGCAAGTTAATGAAGAAAACCAAAGAGAGCTATATAAAACTGTTCGGTGAAATACTTACATGTACTAAGAATTCCAATTAGAAAGTTACGATGCATTATAGCATTAAGAGTATCAATATTTGAAGTGCTGCCACTTTATCTATTTCTGCCGCCAAGCATTCATGTCAGCGTCACTGTGTTCCGGTCTTGAAGGGTTAAGGGTGCTGAAGAAATTACAGGCACATGAGACTTGTCAACTTTATGTCTCAGGGTGACGGGCGCAGTGGCAGTGCGTGTCAGATCTTTGCGATTTAAAGAGCTGAGTGACACTGCAACTGTTATGGACCGGCGTGTACTTACCAACAGGCGCACGACTTGTTCGTCCCGTCACTAGATATTAATAAAAAAAATAGTTATTTGTTATGCAACGCTGCAAAGTTGTTGTTTGACGCGAGTGTTTGTATTCAAACCAGAGCAAGCGAAGGAAGTTAAGATTAAGATAAAAAAATAGATTCCTGAGCGCATCGAAGGTTTCAAGGCACGAGACGCAAAACAAATTTGCTGTCAACGGCCATTTGGTGCCGCTCGCAATCAAGGGTTTCGTCTGCCCATGTAAACTATTAGGATATCCTTACGCTACTTTTGGAGGAAATTAGGAAAGTTATCCGCTCACGCGATGCGCTCATCCTACCGCAAAATGGCGGCTATTTGGTTTCGCAAATTAGAAAAGGATTCAGTTTAAATACAAGTTTTAAAAAATAAAAATTATTATTCTGCATTGCTAAATAAATACCCTCCGTACTACAACAAAAACATCTCAAATAAAATGCAGTAATACACCGCAAAAAGCACTAATGAAATTTTTGGTGTACTTGGGTAAATATGATAATATTCCGTTTGAGTGGTTCTAACGTTTACCATGAAATTACTCCTTAAAGTATAGTTTATAAACAATTATATTCAGGGTAAACTTGAAAAACGCTACTTACGGTATGTTTTCAATAAATAAACACGGAAAGTACCAGCCCAAACAATAACACACACGATTGTCGTGACGTATTTTTGAAGTTGTTTATTTTTTTAAATGACAGACCCAGGCATAAAAAACTTTATGGTTTGCTAGAGTAGTTACCGAAATAGCAATTAGTATTAGTTCTTTTACCTGTTATAACTTCGATATCCGATAAATCGGTATAAAATCATCACCGGCACCTCTAGGTGTGGTATGCGTCTACGGCTGCATGTATCGCGTGAGCGGCTATAGTAATTACTTAGTCAGGTATACTCAGGCAACTACACGGTTCCGTTGATAGCAATGAGAATATTTTATGCCTCCAACCAATTAATTGAAAACACATACGTCAATTGATGAACAAACACGTAAAAAATATGTTGATTATGCTTATTGTTAAACAACTTGCCGTGACGAATATTTTTCATATATATACTCAGCGTAAATGTTATTAAAATCTAAAGCTTCAAAATGCTGAGTTCCACAAGGGTGGTCCATTTCTTCGGTGTCGTCTTGGTGGTAAGAATTTTATTCTATTTTCATTTATTGTTTAAAACTGTAACGTATGTCCGTACATTAGAGCTCTTATATCAACAAGTATATTTCCCCTGCTGTGCACGAGTCTAATGGTCTACATAGGTAGACCATTAGACTCTCCTAGAGAGGAGAGGTGACATTAGGCACTGTAATGATATTCGTGTTGATCCAAACAGACACACTAGTTTACTTTGCTTTAGTCTGACAATTGTCAAAATAGTTTCGGTTTTTCGCATGTCGCTTTTTTAACCTGTTGTTTTGACTATAAACTTGACCTTCCAGGTTTTTTTATTACATCGAAAGACGAAGCGAATCTAAGAGTGGATACACGCGGCGATTTTTAGCAATGTTGCTTTAGCAATAAAATACTGGATCCCAAACTGGTGGTACGGAGAAACCATCTTCCCTGTTGAAATAAGGATGTTTTTTATTTATTTCAATGGCCTCTCCCAGCGTCCTGGGTAGATATCGGACTTCTTTTACAAGGACCTGGGGTTTGGTGAACTTGATTGAATGTGTAGGTTTATCCATGACATGCTCCCAGACTGCAGACTTGTTTACGCGACAGTGTTTGACATCAACTATATGATCTTTGACGCAGGTACAAATACTTAGTTTGTTCAATGCAAGAGAGATCACCCTCGCAGTCAAACTTTTTCCTTTATTTTTGATGGTACGATTTTTTTGAGAGTTCTTAGTTGTAACTTGTATGTATGGTCAAGATGACATTTGAATGTTCGCCCGTAGCTGCATAGGCCGTATCCTATAATAGATTCACCAAGTGTTTTATACAGTAATAGTCTTGTTTGAAAGGGAATTTTATTTTTGATTATTGAAAATGTTGCCATAATTGCTTATGTGATCGTGTCTCCTGTTTTCAGACGCTCGCTCTGGTGGCAGAAAATGAAGGTATGTAATTATTTACATGTAAAACGGACCATTAAAACACGACTCTTATCGCTTCTTTACGTAGGTAATTTATTCTCCAACGTGGTAGTAGGTATTGAAATGAAAATCTCTTGCTTGCATTGTTGCTTAAAGTTTCGTTTATCATGAGCACTGAATACAGTTAGAGAATAATATTTTTGTTACGCCTTATAAAAATCTAACAACTTTCTTTTGTTGTCAGTGAGAGCTGCACCACGACCTTGGAACGACATTGCTATGTGTTCTGAGCCGAACCCGATCCCTGAACCATGTAATGAACCAAAAGTTCCTGAATCGTACCCAGGACCGAAAGAGCCAGAACCAAAAGTTCCTGAACCGAGTCCTGAACCGTGTCCTGGACCGATAGTTCCTGAACCGAAAGCCCCCGAACCGAAAGTTCCTGAACCGAGTCCTGAACCGAAAGTTCC
>NW_020655865.1:0-13509 GCF_003589595.1 Hyposmocoma kahamanoa | reverse complement strand
TTCCCGAACCAAAAGGTCCTGAACCGCGTCCTGAACCGAAAGTTCCTAAACCGTGTCCTAAACCGAAAGTTCCCGAACCGAAAGTTCCTAAACCGGGTCCTAAACCGTGTCCTAAACCGAAAATTCCGAAACCGTATCCTCCAAGACCTTGGAACGATGACAAAGACAAATGTGATAAGAAAGACAAATATGACAGGCACGATGGGAAATGTGATAAAGACAGGAAAGAAAAGCGAGGCAAAAAGGACAAGTGTGGTGAGTAAAAAAAAAGTCAAGGGTGAATTATTATTTCGAGTCACTCCAAGACCACAGGCCCCTCAGATATGGTGTATCCAAGCCCCCATCAATCACGCCTTACGGACGCCATGTGACAGTATGATTAAATTTAGCACACATGGGCGCAACTTACAATTTTGACGGAAAAATGTCATGTCAAAAATATACTACAAGAATTTTATTTTTATTTAAATTGATCAAAAAGTTTTAAATTTAGATTAAATGCAAAGTTAAATTTTTCAAGACACAAATTCTAAAAAGAGCCTGAGGCATTCCAGCAGATGATATTTTCGAAAATTATTTTAGGTAAAATTAAAATGTACTTTTACTTTTTAGTAAAAATGGCATAAAACACAACTACAAATTTTAAAGAGGATACGAATTTTATCTAAAAATATCTATTACGAGCGATCAATACGATATACATTATGTTCACGTGCTTCTGAATATTCACGAGATGCTCTTTGAAGAGGATCATATTTTTCTATATCTGTGAGTGTTATAATATAATTGATGCCCTTGTTTGTTTCAGATTAATAGTGTGACTCAGGGTAAGTCTAAATTAAGGCTTTTATAGGTATTTAGTTATCTAAATGTGATTTGCTCGAGTCTTCCATAAAACGCGTTTCGTTATTTTTGTTGTAGATTCATATTATAATCTTGTGTTGATTCAAAATTCTGCCACTAATAAATCGATTCATCCGTAGAACAAAGACCTGCAAGGGCAAGGTGCTGCTTGTTCTCGGGACATTGTACATTTCGTTCATTGTTCTTGACTGCGGATAACCACAGTCATGATCGACTGTTCGATTTTAAATTTCCAAAACAAAATAATAAATACATAAAAAATCTGAAAACATCTAGGCCTTTTCAATAACGAGATTATGTTTAACCTCTTTTCGCTGAATAATGACATCGCCCGTTGTTCTTCGGCTGAGTCGAAATGATGAATTTGTTTGCATTTACAGATAAAAATCCAGTCCTCATCACATAACAAGTAACAACTAAAAAGAAATGCACCCGTGGATCAGTGTTATTGAAGTTGAATTGCAATAAATATCAATTCATGTCAAATTGTAGTATTTTTTTAAATTAAACTTCCCCATTGTGACTTTTTGTGGACAAATAAATAACATAAGAATTTAGGCTTAATTAACATCTTTCATGTAGGGGAAGGAATGATGATGAATGATGTAAAGCATAAGTTCCCAAACTTGTTGGCTCACTTCAAACTTGTTGCTTGTTGGCAACTTAGGCAAGATAAAAAAATATCAACGCCCACCACCACAAAAAATAATTGAAAGCACGTATTTTTTACATTAACATAACACAGAAAATCACAAGGAAAAATCTTATTGTAGTGTAGTTTATCACTCGCTGGCACTCAAAGGCACTCGCGGTCTCTCGTGGGCACTCAAAGGCCCTCAAAGGAACTCAAATGCACTGGCGGGCACTAGAAGGGACACACAGGCACTCGCTGACATTTAATGGCACTTGCGGGCACTCAAAGGCACTCGCAAGCACTCAAAGACACTCGCGGGCACTCAAAGGCATACTTCTTTATCTAAAAAATTAATAGACTGTCTGGGAAACCCAAGGGCTAGCTACCTTGCCCAACGCATTAGCATAGCCATTCAAAGCGGGAACGCTGCCAGGGTCTTGGGCACGTTACCGCGGGAACCCAATTTTATTCATAAAATTTAAAAATCCTAGTTTAACTTTCTAGTATTTAAGCTTTTATTGTACCTTACCTGTATATTATCAAAATAAAAAGTAATAAATGCGTGTTACTTCTATATAACACAATTACTTACTTAATTAAATTCCAGTGTTAGAGTTAGTCTAAATAATGAGCATTGACAAAAATGTTCTTCACACCTGCCATCGTTGGTTGCCTAGCAACGTTTTGTTATTAACATTCTATACCGAACTTGGCTTGACGAAGAGGATACGTGTAAACGTGTCATTGCCGACCAAGCAATTAAATTATAAATAATAAAAGCCTATTTTGTATCGAGTTCTTAGGTTTTCGCGATTGTTACACATAGGAAATGAAACTATTTTTCCGGATTTAAATCGCGTATATTTGTTTTTTCAAACAAACCAACGTTTCGGGCCCTTTACAGGTCCCATGGTCACGGTTGACTGAGGTGGTACCTCCTCCTTCCTCCGTGCAGATAAAGGTAACGCGACGGTGGTCATGAATACGTCAGATTATATCTATAGATAGACTTACTATCGGATGAAAGCACGTATAAAAAGGTGAAGAAAGACCCTACCACCAAGATATTAAAAACAACAACTAACTTAATATCTAAGCACTCCGATACGCTGACGTCCCATAGTTAGCCAGATTGATACACCAACCTACAAACTGGCTCAACACATGGCAAAGGTACTGTCACCATTGAGAGGGAACACTAATACACATGTAAAGGATTCATACCATTTCATCAGTGGAATCAAAGATCTACGGTTAACTGATGATGACACCATGGTCAGTTTTGATGTTAAGTCGCTGTTTACCAACCTACCAGTAAAAGACTGCATTGAAATTGTACGTAGAAAGCTGAAGGAACATAATATGTCCATTGAATATGCAGAATTATTAGAACACTGCCTAACATCAGGCTATCTATTGTGGAATAATGAATTCTACCTACAAATTGACGGTATAGCAATGGGCTCTCCGGTATCTCCCGTTGTTGCCGATATTTTCATGGAAGACTTCGAGGAGCGAGTTTTACCTATGGCCCCAGGTAGGCCGAAGATTTTCAAACGGTACGTTGATGATACTTTCACAATATTACCTAAAGATAGCATACCTTCTTTCTTGGACCATCCTAATTCTTTTAGTACTAAGATCCAATTTACATCTATCAAGACCTATTTCAAGTCCCTGAGGAAGATTTCTCAGTTCCTGAGACCCATGAAATGTAACATCCCCTTACAGGATGCAGGAGTTTACAAGCTTGACTGTGAGTGCGGTCTCTTATATTGGACAAACAAAGCGAAGTATTTGTACCCGCGTCAAAGAACATATAGCTGATGTCAAACACCGTCGCGTAAACAAGTCTGCAGTCTGCGAGCATGTCATGGATAAACCTACACATTCAATGAAGTTTGACAAACTCCAGGTTCTTGCAAAAGAAGTCCATTATCTACCCAGGATGCTGTGAGAGGCCATTGAAATTAAAAAGCATCCTAATTTCAACAGGGAAGATGGTTTCTCCTTACCACCAGTTTGGTATCCAGTATTTCCTCTAATAAAAATCCCAAACAGACATAAGACTACAGCAGTACTATTTAATATGTTTTAGTTTATTCTAATTTCTATTAATAATTAATAATAAATTGAACTTAATAAAAAATAATTCAATAAAATAATTTGTAAAACTTAATATAGCGTAAATTGGAATGTTTTCTTTGTAAAATTAAAAATAAGTTATTTAATTAATAACTATTGTAACTATAGTGAAAAAATAGAGTGGTTTGCATCAATATTAGAAATAACTGGTTGAAGACTGTACCACCTCAGTCAACCGTGACCATGGGACCTGTAAAGGGCCCGAAACGTCGGTTTGTTTGAAAAAACAAATATACGTCATTTAAATCCGGAAAAATAGCCTATTTTGTTTATTTTAGACATTTGTTATATGTATGTGTTGATAAAAAACGCTTTGCAAATCTGCCCTTTGCACTCTAGGATGTTGATATCGGAAGGATTCTCTCATGCTGTATGGTGTCCGTTTCAAGGTTGAAGATGATTACGTGTATTTATTTGATTACATCGCAATTGTGATATCAAATTAAAACGTTAACATTGATATTTTATTTTTAATGAATGTTATATTTAAAGTATACAATTTATTAAACCGTGGTACGTGGTAAATGAAAACGCAGGCTGTGGCTTGTATGTTGCGTGTTGAGATGATGCATAAGAGATTGATGGCCTTTACTGCGCCATCGGACAAAAGGGCGAGCTGAAGGCTCATAAACCCTAAAATAAACTTAAAGCTAAGTAGCGGGCCTGAGGGCGCCCAAGTGAGCACGGACCTCGGCTCAGTGCGCTACTGGAGACTTCCGCCAGAAGGGCGCGCTGTTGGAGAGAATCTACCAGTGTACGTGCTGAAATGAGGGGCTCTACGACCTCGCCTACGAGGACGATTGGTGCGTGCGGAACGGGACTGACTAGCGATCTGGTTGGCCTTCAAAGTGGCGAGAGTGATAGGGTCGTCAGGGTCGTTGAGGACTTCCCTTGACCGACGGGTCCTACGTACGCGGTGGGGTTGTTCCCTGAGGGGGTCGTAAGAGAGATTGAGCAAGTTTTACCATTTTACTTGTATACTAGAGCAAGGCGTCCTCTGGCGCCCTGGATATACATTATAATCGATTATTTGACTAGCGCCATCTAGCGAGCGGCCACAGAACTAGGTGGTTTGTCTAGTTTACTAGGCAACTGACGTAAGACACCGCGACGCAGTGCCGCGGCGTAGTGTTAGCAGACGCTCACCAGGTGGCGATGCTAACACAATTCCATCCCCTAGTTTGCCATCCTTAAAGGTGGAATATTTTCATCATATTTCAATGGGGCCTATGCTGAAGTACCCTGTTTCCAACAAAAAAAAATTCCCAAGTAGTTGCAGCACCAGCAGCAGTTAGCAGTGAAATTGTAGACACGGTAGCATAAGCAGCTGTAAGATAATAAAGGAATCGTAAAACACCATACAGGCCCTGAATAAAGCATCCCAATAATATAGGTGCTTACGTTAATTGCAATCTGGAATTCTCATTAGGTATCGTGTATTTATCCAAACAGTTTTACATAGAAGACTTTCGTTTTCATCATTTCGACATTGTGTTGAACCATATTTATCGCTGTTTGCACAAATGTATCAAAACGATTTACTTAGTGTCTCTCTAGATTATTATTTTCAGACAACAGCGTATACTTGTTTAAAAAATATGTAGGTAAGTAGAGACTAATTGTTCAAAAACAAACAATCCTGTAATACTTATCGAGTTATTAATTAGGTCTTTGCGATTGATATTGGAGTACATTTTTTTTTGCTAACAACCCATCGGTTAAGTCGTAAACATGAGTGCTTCGTTATTTTACTTCACAATTTAATTGTTACGTTGTGGCGTTAGTTGGCATAGCGTCTGCCACGGTTTGCTAAAAGACGTCGGTTCGAATTCGGTCGGAAATAAGAAATTTCGTGTTCAAAAAAACTGTTCGATTATAACAAACTAGTGCAGTAATTTCACAAAAAAGTAATTGAATACCATGGTGGTGAAACACACTGACATTCAATAAAACACTTCATTTAATAGTTTTTTCGTCTAATTCTGATTAGAATCTGATAGAATTCTGTATTACACATTATACTTATTATACATTATATTATACAAGTTGGAAGACATGCTTCATTTAATGCAATATGAATTAAAAGACATTGGTCAAGTAGGAGAGCTAAATTTAATGCTAAGCAAGGTTGCTTACCTGTTGACGAAGAGTGCTGAAGCTCTATACTCCTATGTGAGGTCTTGCTTTCCGATGAGGAGCAATACCTCATATTATGGGAGTAGTGACAGATAAAGTAGGATAGTTATTTATATGTATACATACATTACGAGGCCGACATAAACGCCCGAACGTTTCAGGCCTCTTAAAACTAGATTTAATTATATAGCTTTTTCGTCTTATCTTGTAAAACCCCATTTCATCACGTAATACCTTAGAAAGTCAATTTATATAGATTTAAATTTTTACCATTCTTTTCCTGTACGTCTACAGTACAATCGACCGTATCGAGTACCTTACCCCGATTGGCAAATCCTTGCACCGCGATGGCAAGCATAATAGTATCTAAAACTTATCTATTACCTATGGCCTCTTCGAATTTTCAGCGGAATGCATATGTCTTGCGTAATAGCTTTAATGTACTGTCCAAGCAGGTTGATATTGACCTTCTTAACACTAGTGTTGCATGGGTGAAGCGTCATAATAATAGTTTGTTTTTTGGCGAGTAGGTATTTACTAAGTCTTGCGAAAATGTAATTAGTCATGACCTATATGTATACTACAGTTATTTAGTTATAATTATTATTAACTTAATGTGTGTCTATCGGCGAAGACTCATAATTGTCGCTCCATTATTGTTTCAGTTTTTACTCTGTAAAATAGCCGTTGGTCTTTCTTTGAGCAGAAAAAAACACGTTTCTTTAAATTATGGTTTATTTTTCTACAAAATCTCCTTTTAATTCTATAAGTACACCTTGACCAGCGTTATTCCAACTTCTTTAACCCATGAAAAAAAATTTGTTTTGTCAAACTGAAAATTAAGCCTCTGTTGCTACCAGTTCCACATTTGATACAAATCGGTATAAAATTAGTTTAAAAAGTCAAATGGGACCAAATCCGGTGAATACGAGATGTGCGGCAAGTTCTCTGCCACTACCATGAGTTTTCAGTAACTGTTCTCGCTAGCGACTACGTCAAAAATTTCATTCAAAATGTCACTTCTACTTATGACCGCTAGGGGCGCTGTACTATTTTTCATATAAAAGTGTGAAGTAAATGACGCGGTCACTAACGACAACTCACTGTGATAGAGGCACTGATACCCTGATTTCCATAAAATCTTGGTAACTTTTTTGTACTGCTTCCTTGACTTTGCTGGTAACAAGTCATTTATAACGTTCGTTGCTCTGTCGTGGACATGACGTCTCCGAAATATCTTGATCACTATCTGATCATTCATTTTACACAAAAGTGATGCAATATTTAAACAAATAAAAACCTTTTCTCACACCTGTCACGCAACCGTAATTTTATTTGTAATTCGTAGAGAAACTAGAGTCGGCTCCATCGTTCGATATCAAGTAACGCGTGAGATTTGTCAAAACTGTTTGCTATTGACATTTCATTTCGAATAAAACTTCATCTCGATTGATATTAGCATTGAGGTCGAATCAAATTGTCTTGTTTTTCAGAGATGTTCGAAATTTTAATGTAATAATAAAATTTGATGCCATTTTGATGCTTATCATTTTCAAAAAAATTATGTCAATATATTTTTTTAAATTGTCGACCTGTGGGGTCTTTTTTATTACTATTTTTTTTTTATTTAAGCGCTAATTTTATTTATTATGAATCCAGTTTCAATAAAATTTGGCAAATAGATGTAATTCTAGGGACTTTTGAGATCGGCTTTTTTAGTATTGAGATTATATTTATTTATATTGGTAACGCACAAAAACCACAACAATAAAGTTTAACGTAAAAAAAAACATTTTTTTTTTCATAAATTGATATTTATTACATGTGTTATTTAGTCGACCTGGACCTTTGCCTGTAAATGCAAATACATTCATTATATTTAGCAGTGGCTGTTACATAGACAATAAAATGAATGAAATATATTTTATAAAAGACTCAATCACATTTAAATCTCTAAATATAAGTGCCTCAAAATAAGACTCACCCGCAGTCCTAGCAATCTGTAACAAAGAAAGGACATCAGCAATGTATGACCCACGCAGATATAGAAAGAATCAATGTCTTCAAAGGGCGCCTAGTGAATCTACAGAAGCCAGAGATTTTATCTTATTGATCTCTCTTCTCATACATTGCACAGTATAGTAGGACACGTATGAGAATTCCATACAAACGCAGCAGCGTGGCTTGTGTGTGTGTGCGCCTGTCGCGTACTGTGTACGGACGCGCACAATCGCACAATCTCCGCGGGTCGCCACACGCGCCTTTCATTATTATGCGAATGTGTTAATAGTTTTATTGAAAACATTTATCTATTTCATAATTTAAAGAATTTTAAGTTTATGGTTCATCAAATAAATGATGAACAAAATGATGGTGTAGAAACATTTGTAAGTTCGGTTGACTCGATTTGTAGCTCAGTTGGTAGAGCATTTGCCCCAGATTGGCAAAATAGACACAGTTTAATAATAATAACGCATACACTCAACATAACCCCGCACTAGGGAAACCCTGTGTCGCGGGTGCCATGGACACATTACATACACAACCACAAATTAACACCCAAACTCACGAGAGAAATAAATGTAGGCCATACAAATATTTCTCCCGACCCGGGAATCGAATCTGGGACCTCTGCGTGGCAGTCCGGCATGGTAACAGGCAGTCAAGTCAAGTCAGTTTCGAGTCCTGTTAGATCGAAAGAATTTTTCTTTGTGTTCGATATTTATATTAATAATTAAAATAAATTTATAGTTATAAATTATGAATTATGGAAATAATCTACTTTCAGTTTTAATGACGATGCTGTTATAATTATTTGAGAACATTTGGGGTATTGAATCTCACTCGGAAAGTGAATATTTAGATCATCAACACCACACTTTATCCTTTGGACATAGGCCTGATGAAACAGCTGCGCTCGACAGGGGTTTGGAGATCGTTGTACGTATCTCGTCTAATTTGCCCACGAAATTACTCACCTTTGCCCTTTTTATTCTTTTTCTTATTTTTCTCATCGTCGCATGGTTCAGGAGGGCAAGAAGGAGGTGGTGGCGGAGGTGGCGGTGGAGCGCATGGCGCAGGAGGACACGGCTTACTTTCAAACGGTGCTGGGGCAGCGCTCACTGATAATGATAATAAAAGAAAGTTGTTAAATTTTTGTTGCCTTAACAAAGTGTAACAAAAATATCACTTTCCAACGGATTGTGCTTATAATAATAAAACATAACACTTAGCCAAAATATTTCTCTGTTCGCGAAATAAATGGCATCCCTAAACAAAATGTACACAATTTAGGCTATCGGAAAATTGTAGGAGAACGGAAATTCTTTTCTGGGTTTGTTTTCATAAGTGAGTTCCGCCAGAGGAAATATGGTAGTAGCTTTTTTGATAACTTGTACTTAATTTTACGGTAGGTACTTCAGATAACAGTGTTCAGTTCTGCAGTTCTATTCTTAAAACTTTTGTTTCCTTATGGTTGACGATTGCTGATGAGACTTTAGGCCAGTAGGTGTTAGGGTAATAGCAAAAACTAATTTCGATTCCCAACACATTACACTTTATTCAGAAAACTTATTTCGAATGTCGACATTTTTTTGAGGTGGTAGTTGAGTATATCAGTAAAACAGAAGTTGATCTTGGACTAATTTCTTTCTTTTAATATTTTACAATGTCTCATATAGACCCTGTTTATATTTTATACTACGTGTGTACCAGTAGCAAAGAGGTGAGCAACAAATGCTGCAAGGCAATACATTTCTTGTTCAATACCTTCTACCACGTTGGATAATAGATTACTTAAAGAAAGGTCCTTCGCCATTGATAGGTAAAGCGTTTCAAAACATTGGAACATAAATTGGAACTAAACCCTTTAAAAAACGTAAGTTTATATGCAAATAATTACTTACCTTCATTTTCTGCCACCAGTGCCAGTGTCTGAGAAAGGGAAAGACGTTAAAGCTGACATAGGTTTAACCATTATAGAAAATCATCGAACATATATGACTGTAAGTTCATGATAAAGGTACAGTTCCGCTTTTTTACGGGCGGCCTACAAAAAAGTAGTTCAGAAAATTCTACAGTAACGTTAACTTACTTCGAACTATGAGAGATAAATTAGGATTCTGAAAAGTACAATATGAAACTAATAAAGTCTGGAAGGTCAAAATATGCCGAATATCGAAACCATTGCAATTCTCAGACTACTAATTTTTCCTTGGAGTAAATATGTACACCGCAAAGGAAAATCAATAATAAAAAAAGAATAATATAAAATTCTTACCACCAACAAAGCACCGAACACAAGGACCAATTTGGAGTACCGCAGCATTTTGTAGCTTTTCTGATTAGCCTTAATAAAATTAATGCAGATTATATATACAATAAATTGTCGTCATGGCAAATTATATATACAACAATAAGCATATTCAAAAATAATTTAAATATTTATTCATCCATTGACTCATGTATTTTTTATTTAATATGCAGGTATGTTTTGCACTGAAAATAGTTGTTTTAAATGTTGTGGTCCTGTACTTGACACTGGAGCTATAATTGAGGGGAAGATATAAGGGAAAGGAAAAAAAGGAACACCAAGAATGCCTCTAAGCTTTCCCTGGAGAACGCCAACTCTCCCAGTCGTGTGCCGCCCGCATCGAGCCGCTGCCGGCCCCCTTTCTCAAGTCGTCTGTCCATCTTGCCGCAGGGCGTCCTACACTACGTTTTCATTGACATGGTCGCCATTTCAGAATAAGTCATTTCATAATGCTCCATCGGGCAACCGTGCTCGTCAGCAAGATCGTAGAGCCCCCCACGTCAGCACGTACAGTAGATTCTCCCCTACAGCACGCCCTTCTAGCGGAAGTAAAGAGCCTTCAGCTCGCTCTTATATCCAGTGGCGCAGTCAAGGCTATCTGCAAAAGAAAAACAAAAAAAAACAATAAACGAAGTTGTTTTCTAAGCAGTGAACAAGTGTTTCATTTCGAACTTACAAGAGCAATATCCCAGTTAAGAACATATACAGTCCACTGATCCTGAACCTGATTATCAACATCTTTGGTCCTTCGAGCCGAGTCATCGATACCTAGTTTGAGGCTAGATAATTGATGTCGTTGTGTAGCACTTGATTGGCACTCTAACACTCTGATATTTATCACAATAGATCAATTGCTGGTCTCAGTGATGAAATGCCGTACAGACCCTGTATGTACCACCTCAATAATACGTATGTACCTTTCCTAGATTGCTAGCTGCAATTCTTATTAGTTATCGTGGATTTTCTCAACCCGTTTCATATCTTTGGTTTTCTTCATTTACTTGCGTTGAACCCTTTTTTCTGCTGTTCAGTTTGCACAAATGTTCATAAAGGTTGTACAGAGCATCTTATGCACCAATAAATAATATCAAACATAATTATTCAAGTGGTTAACTGTCCAAAAACAAATAATTCACTAATATATTTTATTCTATACATTAAATTATGTTCTTTGTTAAACTACAAATAAGGTTAAAAGAAAAGGTGCAATTAAATTATTAATTTTTGTAACTGTTGTGCAAATCAAGTTATTCCCAAAATAATTTGAACTAGACATAACTGGTTGATGACTAATACCATCTCATTAAGCCGTGACCATGTGACAGTAGAGCTCCTGAAGAACTTGGCCACAGTCACCATACCTATTTCTGCCACCAAGTAGTAATGTGAGCATTACTGCGTTCCGGTTTAGAAGGATAAGGGTGCTGGTGAAATTACATGCACATGGGACTTATCAACTTATGTCTCAGTGTGATGGCGCAGTGGCTGTATCGTCGTCGTATCGTAATCGTAAAAAAAACAATATTATAGTTTTTTTTATGTATTTGTTAGCACACAAATAATAATTTTTAGTACGATAAGTCTTCAAGAAAATATTCAGGATTATAGTATATTGTTTGAAGTTTTGGCTCCAGTGTTGCCAATAATAGTTTTTTTTTGTATAAAGTATATAAGAGCGCATTCGACCTCCATATCACCTGGTGGAAAGTGACGATAAGGTCGATGATGGAACATGCACACCTAAATAATGCCTACTCACTCTCGCCTTGAAATGGCCCAAGTTATAGTATTCAGAATTTCACTCCATGGCCGTTCACCATATAAATATGGAACCCTAACGCTTCGTGCGATCTTTGGAATATCCACAACACAGGGGTGGAGCCCAAGCCTACGCCTAGTCCCCCAGTCTTGGAAAGGGGAAGGCGACCTTAAATCGTGTAAATCCATCGCACACTCTCCGTGATATATCCTGTAGAATACAGGTAAGCAAGCAATTTTCAGGCGATATTCAAGGCTCTGCATTTTTGTCTCTACTGATTCCGAGTCACCTATACCACTCTTGACACGCTTGTCGATTGACTCCAAGGAGGCCAGTTGGTATCTAGCAGAGCCATCCCCTCCATCCATAGGTGGCAGCAGTACTCCATACACGACCGGACTTATGCTTGATACAGCTAAAGCAACAGTTCCGGTGTGAAGTAACGCCTCACCCTGGAAAGGATGCCAAGATTCTTGGGTGCATTTTTGGCCATGGATTCTAGTATCTGCCGAAGTTCAAATTGGAGGATATGTCCATTACAAGTAGCTGGAGACAATCGGCAATCGGAGAATAGATACGCCTGCGATTTGCCAAGATTGGTTAGGTACTTCTACATAACCCAATTAGTTACTCAATTAGTTTCCTATTACGCGAGCAGGTCGTGGGCAGAGTCTAAACAATGAATGAACATGGACAAAAAATGTTCTTCACACCTCGTTGGTCATTAATATTCTACACCAAACTTGGGTAGAGTAGTGTAGACGTGTCATTGCAGACGGGTGGCGGGTATCTTTAGTACCTAAGAACTTTTACTTAAAATTTTTCATTAAAAGCCAGACACAGGTTCTTTAGAAATTTATTATATGTATGTATTGATAAAAAAAGCGCTTTGCAATCTTTCCTTTGCCACTCTAGCATGTCGTATAGAAAGGATTCATTCTTTCATGCTGTATGATGTCCGTTTCAAGGTTAAAGGTGATGATTCCCTCGCAGCTTGCCAATTGTGATATCTTTTCGTCAATTGTGATATATTCTTAACTGTGCTAAAAATAATTAGCACAATTAAGAATTGTGATGAATTGTTTGCTTTACTCTTTCTATTCGATCGATATTACATTTGTACAATGGGTTCCAAACCATGCTTCCAAAATCGAGAATGGATGTAACAAATGAATATTACACAATTTTAAATGTTGTAAACTTAGGAAATGAAACTATTTTTCCGGATTTAAATCGCGTATATTTGTTTCTTCAAACAAACCGACGTTTCGGGCCCTTTACAGGTCCCATGGTCACGGTTGACTGAGGTGGAACAGTCTTCAACCAGTTATGTCTAATATTAGGGGTTAAAGTATGAAATTGCCGTTTTATTGCAATAGGTTCTTTGAATTTTCATAGAATCTTCATGGTTTGAGGTTTTCGAATGAAACTTTTTTCAAATGGTTTCTGTGATTTCTTTTTTTTTTTAAATTTGAAACATTTGAATATCGACTTTCAATTGTTTTTGTTATTCAAAATAGACAAGAAAGATGGATACTGCGAAAATTCGAATGATTTTTGAATACGAGTTCCGACGCGGAACTAACGCGGCAGAAACAGCCCGCAATATCAGTGCTGCGTTTGGAGAGGGGTCTACTAATGAACGCACCGTGCGATTTT
>NW_020655864.1:0-18668 GCF_003589595.1 Hyposmocoma kahamanoa | reverse complement strand
TGGCTCCAGAATCCACACAAATTTGATTCAAAGTGTATTCCATAGCATTTAAGTTTATTTGAAAAGAGCAATCCCTAGAGTTTCTTGCTCGTTCTTCTCAGGGAGGTCAGCGTAGTGAACGAGCAGTAGCTTAAATGTGACGTTTTCAAGTTGAAATTTATTTTACCTATGGAATAAATAATCTTTGACTTTGACTATATGTACATTTGAATACATTTATCATTTACAATATTTATTTCAAACATCTTAGATCGAGAACACCTGCAAGAGCTAAACGAGTCACTGCCACGGAATTTTGTCATCCAATCACGCAGAAAACTTTTTGTTTTTTACTTTTATGTTATGTACTTTTGGAACTATTGTTTGTTGTCTTAAATGCGAGTCTTATCTTGTTAAATAGCACCTACAGTAGAAGGTGGGAGTATGGAGATCTGTCACACAGGTTAACACCTAGTATGGACTTCAGTCTCTTACCAAGGTTTTTCTTTTCTTAGCAAAAATTCAAGTTAGCTATTTCTAAATTTATTTGTAAGTACCCTGGTAAGAGACAATTATTATTATTGTTTCATTATAGTTGTAAACCTCGTAAATGGTAAATTTTGAATATCACCCGGAATACTACAATAGAAGCGTATTCATCGCCCTACAAATGCATTTGTGATTTTGTGAAGACAACTCTCAACAACAGTTAGTATATTTTTATTCTTCGTATCACTGTTATGTTTACCACTATATTTCGTACAAAAAATACTTTTCTTTTCAACATAAATTACTTTTTCATAAGCTAGTGTAAGAATGTTAATCTCTTTAAACTTATATTTCACTTCTATTTACCTAACCTATGAAACAGATTAGATCTATAATGTAAACACTCTATTGAACCAAGTTTCAGCTCAAGTACTGTCTTATCTCGCAACTCGGCGATCACATGCCGAGGGATTTTACCATTTATGGTACACATTTTTCCAATCGCGTGAAACATTTTTGCTTCCACTTTCAATTTGCGAATAGCTGAGGATGCCTTCCCGGGTTCTTCATTTCCTTAACGATACATCCTGGATATCCGAAACATCAGAGGGAAAAAAGGCATCTTCTAAGAGAAAGTAAAGCGTGCTCGTTCATTTCTTCAAGTATAGAGAATATTACAGACAAATTAGGCCAATACTTTTTATGTAAAATAGGCGTATGGACTCAGTGTCACCCACATATGAGCAAATGCTTGGGTTTTAATCGATACGCTTGAAAATTGCATTGAAATAAATCGATAAAAAAATCCTTAAATCGTATGCACTTTAATCGATCTTCATAAAAATCGAATCGTAATGTAGTAGTCAAAATCCACAGGATTGCAAGATGGGTATTGTGGGGAGTTGCTTCGTTTTCGTCTAAAAAAGATTTTTTGCAAAAATTATCATAATGACCTGAGAGGCACAACCATTGTACCCGTCACTCTAATACATAAAGTTGACAGTCCCATGTGAATGTAATTTCACCAGCGCCACCCTTGCCCTTCACAACCGTGACACAGTAGTAATGCTTACGCTACATACCAGGAAGAACTTTTTCACAAGAAGCTCCACTAATAAAAATAGATTGTATCACATTCCTTTGCCGAATGCATTTGGAAAGAGGAAGCATCGCGTGCAATAACTAATTTTTTAATCAGAGTCATGGCAGTAACTTCAAAGACACGCGTGATCATAAATTACAATATTAAAATACTCAATAAATGGCTTCCTCCATGAATTTTCTCTAATAAAACATGTCAAAGCACGTTCTCGCAAGTTGAACGTACTCTAGAAAGGCTCAGTAAGCAAAGGAACGTTATTGCATCTACTTGCCGTTTGCAGCTAAACCGGTCGTGCGTTTAGGAGGTTGACCCCTGAGGTGATAAACTGAAGCGTGTGTATAACCTGGAGGTTGCTACACTGGTTTCTTGCTATCGTTGGCGGAGATATAATTGGACAAATTTGTATTTTGAGTCATCAATTTATTATACATCTCACTGTTGAGCATGGGTTTACTGACACCAGTCAATGTAGACACTAAGTAAAATTATGCACTTTTTTGGGATCGGTGATCTGGAATCAATCGATAAAACTGCGTCTATCAATTTTGACACAAACTCGTATCCTGAAATTCTTCGCCGAATCGACAGATTGGAAGTCACTAGACTGCGCAGAAAATCTGCTGTCGGCGGTCTTTTCCATTAGCGCACCAAAAAATTAAAAGAAAAAGAAACCGGTTCAAGTCAAACTCTTCGTTGAATTGAAAATTTTTAGTACTAAATCGACTTATTACAAATCAAAATTTAAAATGAGTCTAATTCAGAATCAAGAAGATTTAGGACTACTGTAAATTTGGTAAAATACTTAGAACGATCAAACCATTTCCAGTAATTTCTACACTTCCTCTGGTATATGCTACACACTTAGATACTGACAAAAATGAACAACCAAAACATGTTTAATATTAGTTCTACTAATAATCGGTATATCTAATCGTATTAAGGAACACTATGTCGTTGATCAATCACTAATTAAGCGTCAATATGCGTACACGCCGCTTTATATCACGAAATTTGTGCCTATTCATGCACGGCATGCAATAATGTGTTCAATTACACACCCTTGTGGTTGCAAGGTAAGGCTGTGCTTGTAGAATATATACGTTACTTTGTGTACTGTTTAGGTGGATTGTAGATTATTTGATTGTAGATGTATTTTAAATATAGCTGCTTAAATATGCAATCCAAAGCGAACTTATTCTTTAATTTTTGAGTTAGTCTCTTGTCAGTTTAGTCTTCGCTCTTCTGTTCACTGCAACGCTTTCTTATTACTTCTTTTTACTATGCGACGCCAGCCTTTGTTTCTATCAAAATAAGTTACCCTAGTTTTTACTCGTCCACGCCTATCTTCCGTTTTCATTCTATTACATTTATAGTGTTAACGTAACGTCGTTCCATCGTAATTCGTTTTTGACCCCAATTGCTTTGAGGGTGCTGTTATTTTTTTTACTTTTGCCTGCACGTCTTCATTGATCTCTCTCTTGCTCTCTGTATAGCTTAACGCTTCATTTTCCAATATAACCTTTTAAAAAAAGACTATAGAGTTAACTAAAGTTAACAAAATTTTAAACATAACTTGTAACCTTATGAATACGTTGTAATAGTATCAATATAATCCTATTAACATTGCAAAGTGCAGGCGGCATGACCGCCGGATGTAATACAATCCGTCAATGGCAAATTGTGCCTAATTGACCGTGAATCTACGTGAATGCAACCAACTGGTCGCTCACTGATCGACGTTTGTCAGCGCATATTCGTGTTATATCGACCCATTTGTCCCATAATACGTTTTTCAGAGAACTTTCCACAGGGAAAGTTCTCTGAAAAAAGTATTATGTCATAGACGAGTTTATTACTACTTTTTTTAAACAGAAAAACGTCCCACCATGGCCCCACCTTACGAAATACTGTTACTGCCTACTTATACCAAGGTAAACGACTCTTTTAAGGGGAACTGTATACGTTTTTACAATAAGATTCTGGAGCATATATAAAGATTATCATTTCCTAAGTTTAAAAACCACATTAAAAATATTTTGATCGAAAAGTCATACTACAAAATTGAAAACTACGTGTTAGATAGATAGAAAGATGTATGGAAAGACGACATGGCTGCAGATTCCATACAATTTAAGTTTATTTGAAAAGAGCAATCCCTAGAGTTTCTTGCTCCTTCTTCTCAGGGAAGTTAGCGCAGTGAACGAGCAGTAGCTTAAATGTGACGATTTCAAGTGTAAATTTATTTTACCTATGGAATAAATAATCTTTGACGTTGACTTTGATACACTTTTAGGTATTATAATACAGAAATGCTAAACAAAATACGCAACGACGGCAATAACTTTGTCACAAATTAAAGAATATCCAGTACTATGAATACCAGAACAGTGAATTCACTCTGACTATTTAGGAAAGTTCGTTTCGCATATTGTTCCTATGTCTCATCCAGCACCCACAATACTAACCGCTACATCCATAATACCGCAATACATACGACACTGGGTATCCTAAAGCTATGATTTTAGTTGTTCTACTTACTCTTTTGTAACTGTCGTAATAGAGGGGAAAATAGAAGGAAAAATAAAGAAAGGAAGACTAGATACAATACAGAATACAAACTGTGAAGACGCTTAAAGTTAACATGCATTATAATAGGAGTAAATTTGTATTCCTGTGACAGCCACGCACGGCATTCGCAAAATAAATAAGTACTTACAAATTAACAGGTTATTAAACATAATATAAAAAAAAATTAAAATGTGCACTTAAAAACAATAGCAAAAAAATCATGTTACACGTATATAAAAACATGAGATTCTTAAATATCCAACATATTCAGCTTCTCCTTACAAATATTTAAATAAGTATAGCGACTATGGGAGAATAAGTCCAAATCTTTAGAAAAGTTGTTATGAGCTCTAAACATGCGAAAAATAGGATCATTATAATATGAGACATTGTTAGTGGTACATGGGAAAGAAAAAGTTATTTGGGTACGTTTACTGCCAATCTTAAACAAGGCGTGGCTTAAGATCTCACTTGAGTCCATTTCAAAGTTGATAATTTTAAACAGTGTGGAATAGTCCAGTATCACACGTCTGTACTGAAGAGGGCGTAACTTAAAATATTTGAGTTAAAATAATTTAATACAGAGGATAAGAAAAATACTCTACGATGGCGTCGTGCCCAGAAAGCATACAATATTTCCCATTCGAACAACTAACTTATTCCTTGGTGGAAGTAGCTATCAACCTTCTGGTCACCAGAAGCTTCAAGAGGTTAATTAAAAACTACTTAGCAAGGAGTTTGAGAAACCCTATAACCCATAATATCCACCGCTAATGGACACACACCACTTGGCGCATTCGAGCTGTTTACGATTCTCAGCTGTTCTGGCAGCGGATCCACAAATGACAAAACTATAAAGTCCACACTAGCTGTCTGCTCAATTTCGAACGACGGTCAAACCAACTGGCCTTGTGCCATAACTGTATTACTTTAATATCCATAACGTTAACATTGACTCAAATATTACCGATAAACGAATAACAAATGCGAGTACAGAGAACATCCACGAACTTATCTGGCTAACCTCTCCCTCGTGTATTCTGAACGACCTCGATGTCACTGATAGCTCAATATGCGTTCCTTAAAATGTAGAAAGTATAATATTCAACTCGAGTCGCTAAGAAGAAAACTCAATAACGTCGCTGAGAATCAACCATAAAATTCTGCATACAAAGTAAGCGTTCTCTTGACAGTGCATTGACTATTAATCCAATTAAAGGAAACAGACGCAATGTTATAAACACTTTAATGCAAAACTTTAAATATTTTCTTTTCATAAAGTCCCATGAGCTGTTTACAAATAGTTCATACGCTTGGGACTTCCTGATTTCGTGTGTTTTAGAAACTGTACGCGAACCATGGACAATCATATTCTACGATTATGTCTGCTGCACGGTATTCAATTGTCGTCGGTGTAATTATAACCTTACATCAGATTTTACATGAATTCAACTTTTTTTACGATTAGGGTAGCCAGGTTTAAAACGACGCACTTAATGTTTGAGACCATGTAGAATGAAAACAAAAAATGTCAGAAAATCAGCTTTTGTTTTTTTAGTCTACTTATCTGACTCTTATATATTAACGTGAAAAGTACTTATACTTAATAGTGTGGTTGTAATTGATAAAAAAGTGCAAAATGGGTTTTGCGTACTCTTACACTGTACTATGGGTAAGAGTACGCATGTGCGTCGGCAAGAGTACGCAACACCTCCACCTGCAAGAATCACCTTAATATCTTTCTGGTAATGTGATTTTTTGTCTCGGTATGTATGGGCCTTTGCTCATGGAGAGCTGAAAAGAGTCTACTTGTGACACGGACATACCTCAGTTAGGGTGGTGGAGGTGCTTCATGCGCAGTTGCAGCCGACGTTTCAGACACATTCGGAGCAAATGCGTCAGGTCTGTAGAACCTTTAAAAATACTAGACTCTCGCAAAAGGTTTTGTTGTTTTAGAACGAGGCATAGCGACAGATATTTATTCAGAAGTACACTATTGTAAAAAAAAATGGTAAGAGACTACTCGCGTACTCATGCAACAAGTCGAGTTGCGTACTCTTGCACACTTCAGCCATTTCAGAATAAAACTGCTACTAACCCCATATGTTGCATGTGACCAGAATCGTTTGCAGTTTGACATCTAGATGAGTTTTTGGGCGTTTTTATACAAAGTCAGTTAAAACAAATGCTTAGTTTAGTCTCAATAACAATTTGAAAACATCAAAAACCGTTTATGCAAATACATTCAGACTTAGATAGTTTCTTGGTTTTCAATAAATTTTGATAATTTTTCAGCACAACAATCTCCACTTCTTAGTACCACAAAATGACACTAAACTTAGTTGTGAATTGTATATAACTTCTCGGCAATCTACATTGTGTACTGTTATCGGATGCGTCATCTTAGACCAGGCTACCCTATATGTATACGATACTTGTTTGAATTTAGAATGTAGTTAAAACATGTTATTTTTAAAACCACTAGATGGCATTGATTAATTTCAAGGTGATTTCTCAATTAAATTTGCTCTTTAAAGTACTGCCTCCACCGAAGTTCCGGGTTCGATTCCCGGACCGGGAGAAATATTAGTATGGCCTACATTTATTTCCCACGTGAGTTTGGGTGTAACATGTGGTTCTCTGTGAGTATGTCCATGGCACCCGCGATACAGGGTTTCCCTAGTGCGGAAATATGAGGCTGTGCGTTATTATTGTTAAAGTTACAGACGTTAATAATGGGAATATCATCTTTGCGTCTAGTGTAGTTTAAATTTAAACTTCAAGTAACACATATTTATGAATAATTGCCATGATTTTGCTGACGGGTTTTCGGTAACCACATTTTTTTTTGCAATGATAATCAAAAAGTTGGAAAATTAAATATATTAACCGAAACTTCAAGTGACATATTATAGTTTATATTTAGTATGTCCACTAGATACATTCCTCGTCTACGAGCAGAGTGTGCATTTGACCTTCATCTCAACCTAATGGAAATTGACGACGAGGTTGACGATAGAGCTATATAGATGCACACTATAGATATAGATGCACATCTAAATATTCATTCCCGCCTTGAAAAGGTCCAAATTATATCGTTCAGGGAACAATTTCCAGGGAATGCAAGTTCTATAGGATGGAATTCAATACAAATAGAAGAAAACACATTGTCGCCTACGCCTTATTGAATTGAAAATGTCGTAAGATCTTATCGAACGCTTTCTTATTTATCTTTTTATATCTAAAAAGGCCCACGCTCGCAGAAAATGGGGGAACTTGATCAATCTACGTATGCAAATTGCATCGTTTGTTTAAGATAAAACTGTGGAAATCGATTTTGCTGGTGTATTTGATAGTTCTGCCACCAACATTTTACTAGATATATTTTATTTCATAAGTTGTACTCAAGTTTTTTTCAAGAAAGGTACCAAAGGGCTGAAAATTGCCGACAGTTTCACTACCAGTCTCCGTTGTCCGAGAAAATGGCGATTCCAGCGTCTTCATGTTTATCATTATGTTCTTCCATCACGCATTTATCCAGCAAACTTGAGAGTGAGTCATTCGGTATTCATTTGAAATTAGAAATTTTTGTTATTTTGTAGCCGAATAGGCATGACTCCAAGGTAATGTACAATGTTCTAAACTTTGTCCTTTTAAGAGACTCAGTGTGATATATAAATGTATGTTAACATCTTTCAGTAAAAGTGTCACAATTCTCCATTGTTGTAAGTAGAATGGAAAAAATAAAATGGATTGAAAAGAGGTCAACTGAGGAAGTTTTGGAAACGGTTGGGGAGAAGTCTTTTGAATGCAATAGAGAGGAGAAGGGGGAAAATGTTTGGACGTTTATTGCGTAATGACAAATTTGTGAGGGTGATAATAGAGGGGAGGGTAAAAGGGAAAAGAAAGAAAGGAAGACCAAGAATGGCGAACAAATAAAAAATAAAATCAAAGTGAACAGCTATAGAAAGGTCAAAGAATTGGTTATAAACCGTGAGGAGTGGAGGAGGCTACACCGACAAGAGTCTGGCTCTTAAATAACATGATTTAAATAGATTTGTCGTCAACATATGAAACATCAAACTTAAAGGCGTATCAGAAGTTTCAATGGCGTCACTGAATTAGGCTTGAGTAGTTCATCACTGTTAACCATGTGGAATGAATTCCCCGAACTCACCGAAACGAAACCATTTCCTCTTGCTCAATCATATTATTCATGGGACTTTCTAGTTCAATAGGAATAATTAAAAACTGTCTGCGTTACGGTCCCCAAGACACGAGGCGATTTTAATATAGTTATAGTTATATATCTGTTTTATTAGTGCAATAGAAACAGTGCGAATTGGACGATTAGTGATATTTCATTGGTTTTAATACAATTTCGAGTGTAATGTGAGTGTAAGTGTGAATGTGGCCAGCTCGTGTAGATAAGTCGTCAATATGTAAAACACAATGACGCAGTAGTATTTTTCAGCTTAATTAAATAGTACCAATTCCACATTTAATTGTATTTTTAAGTATTTAGTAGGGTACTTTTAAATTCAATTTTAATTATCTAAATTTTAAATATAATATGACAATATTATACTTAATATAAAACGACGTAATCATTTGAAATAAAATATTTTTTATTATTATTTATTACAATGCTATAAAGTTAATTCCTTAATTATTTAACAATATCCATGTGATAAGAGCGTAAAAGTACGTCATGCACTTCAGTTACATTACGGTATTATAAGTTTTGGGTCATTTTCAGGACAATTTTCATTATTTAATTATTATGTTATCCGTAGAATATTAAATAATATTTCAGGATACTACACTCGAATATTAAATAATGCTTCATGATAATATTCCAGAAT
The DNA here is from genome assembly GCF_003589595.1 of Hyposmocoma kahamanoa. NCBI lineage: Eukaryota > Metazoa > Arthropoda > Insecta > Lepidoptera > Cosmopterigidae > Hyposmocoma > Hyposmocoma kahamanoa. The sequence goes on along the minus strand of NW_020655864.1, from coordinate 9,665 downwards.
ACTTAAATAATAAAAATGGTCTACGAAATTAGGTAAAAAACATTAACCTGGAAATGACCCATTTGTTTCAAGTTTAAATTTTACGATCGCTGAAAATTTAAATTGGTGTACACCTTGCTTCTGTTTGCAGTAACTTATTAATAACATTAACACGTAGCACAAAGTTTTATTTGGTTGTAAAACTTTTATTGTGGCCCCATCTGGGAGCACGGCTGATACGGATGCGGTAAAGTTTCAGTATTTTCTTTCTACGACTTATTGTCGACTTTTGTAATCAGACCAAGTTAAATCATTAAGACTTCAGTTACTGTAGCCAAAGTTTTGTGTACTAAACAAGAATAAAAATTGATGCCAAATATTAATGGCAAATCTATCATGGAGACACAAAAGGTGATATCACATTCCAGTTTCATTAAAAAGGTTTTTCATGTTCGTCTTCAAATTCTCTGCATGTTCTACAAAAGTTTTAATATTTAACATGAGTACCTAATCGTGAGATTAGGATAGAAACTGGTCGATGATAGAGCTTATGAAGGGAACCTTCCAATCACATTTAAGCGAAGACTCGTCGACATGTGTATCCTGCCTATCCTTACCTGTAGTGAGCAGACGTGGTCCTTGACTTTTGAAAGTCAAAAGCCCAAGATAAAGGTTTGCCAAAGAGCAATGGAACGCAGCATATTAGGTGTAAAGAGGATGGATAGAATCCGGAACACTACTCTGCGCTCAAAGACACGCACAATGTTGGGAAAAGGACTGCCAGGCTGAAATGGAACTGGGTTGGACACGAATGTCGCAAGCGCCCACAGAAACAGGCTCACACAGCCACTGGGTGCCGGAGAACGGCCAGCAACGACGAGGCATACCAAGAAGGAGGAGGACTTGGACGCATATGTAAAGGACTGGCCCAACATTGAACAAGGAACTATGGAAGTCAAGAGGAGAGGCCTTTGCTCAGCAGTGGAACACAGTAGGCTAATTCACAATCATCGTCATAACCATCAAGATATTACATATTAATGCAGGGTACGTTTACGTATTGCTTATCTATCCAACAGTGTTTATTTATGGAACAATAGATCAACGTTATTGCAACCACGTAAAGCATAAATGTTATTGTTGCGCATTCAGGTGACCGTGTGGCAGGGTATAACGTGTCCAAACTTGTTGATGTTAGTAACGCAAGCTCGTTAACTTGATTTAGGCATTTTTGTGACGTTTTTTAACACCGGCCTGCTGTTTATAGCTAAGTGGGTGATGGACGCGGACTAACCGATAGTGGAGGTGTTCATTTGTTTAGCTGCTTATGGACCAGCTTTAGTAAATACAGACTCGATTTAAATTATCTGTTTTCCTTTTCACTTACGGTTAAGGAGACGGAAGACCTCTTGACGTGCTTGAAGTTGGAAATTGATATCTTTTGATAGATTTAATTGATAAGGAATTTTAAAGAGGAAGTGACAGATATCGATCTAATTTTGTATAAGAAATCTTTTCATATTATACAACTCATCAGTACTATTCCTTATCCTAGAATGCCAAAATTCATATTTAGTCGACCTGTTACCTCTTTCAGATTGTTTTGTCGTGGATATTTGATATGAAAATTTAATTATAATATTCGTTGACTTACAATCATATGGACGTCGGGTCCGCGCTAAAAAGTGTCCGAACTTATAGGGCGTTAAAATCGTATACAGAGCGTCATTCACGCTTTAGTCTTCGTTTGTTCGACTGACAGCGAAGCAAGCAAAATTAGACAGTATTGCGATGACATTACAATTTAAATTCAACGTTTTAGCTTTTTCATATTCCTTTACATGTCACTACGTTTAAATAGGTTGACTTGGGATATTTTTTTCGTGGTTTTTGTATTAGACCAGTCGTCCATTTATTTGTAAGTCAATGGGTGCGGCTACCATTTTTACATTTCAAAACAGCACAATATGGCATTTTTCTAGGACGCACACACTCAACATAGCCCCGCACTAGGGAAGCCCTGTGTCGCGGGTGCCATGGACACACACATAGACAACCACAAATTACACCCAAACTCACGAGAGAAATAAATGTAAGCCATACAAACATTTCTCCCGGCCCGGGAATCGAACCTGTCCCAGGCTAAAAATCCATTCATTACATGAATGGATTTTTAGCTCTGTATTTCCTGAACAACACAACCTGGATATATTTAAGGCCAAAGTGAATAAAGATCTAGGAGAACATATTCCATCTTCGTCCATATCTACAATTTCCATCGGGTGTTATGAAACAAATATTTCTTCCAGCTCCGGAATCGAACTCGAGATCTCTCTCTCTCAGAAATAGAAGAAAAAAGAACGAGAGGAAAACCGAGAGTGAAAGAAGTCACAGAGCTGGCAATGGAATTGAGGAGGTCCCACCAGCAAGATCATGACTTAACATAAAGTAAATAAAGTACAATATAAAGTGCAGTTTTAATTACAAAAGGGGTTACAACATTTTGCATAAAGTTCAGCGACAGGCTAGTTCGTATAGCGCTTGCCTACCATGCAGGAGGCTCGAGTTTAATTCCCCTTGGGAGCTAGCACCACTGAACGCTTTTCGAATGAAATGTGAAATTTAGTTTACTACTTATACCGGTCGGCACTTGAATATCTTAAATAAGTTGATATAGCTTATTTAATACATAATTCCTAAATTGTCTGACGGAACAAAGTTTGTCTATATATTACAAATAACAAAATACGTATAATAATAATAATAATAACGCACACACTAAACATAGCACCGCACTAGGAAAACCCTCTGTCGCGGGTGCCATAGACACATACATAGACAACCACAAATTACATCCAAACTCACGAGAGACATAAATGTAGGCCATACAAATATTTATCCAGGCCCGGGAATCGTACTTGGGATCTCTGCATGGCAGTCCGGCATGGTAACCGTTCGGCCACGGAGGCAGTTATAGAATGACACAACAATACCATACAAAGCGAAAATGGCGGACCGAGCTCAGATACGTCTTGCGAGACCTATAGTTGGCACGCGTCAGATGCTAACTAACCACTTCTACTGTATTTATTGTTTTGTGGTTGACCCTTTCTGCAGCGTAATAAAAATACGGGGTGTTTTTGATCTGTTCGATTCCTAAATAAAACAAGCAATTTTGTCCATAACAGTAGCAGTGCCACTTAGAGCTTTAAATCGCAAAGATTTAAGGGGCACTCCCACTACGCCCGTCACGTTGAGACATAAGTTGACCAGTCAATTTTTCGGTCTTAACGAAATTCTTTGAGCCAAGTGACGGAACGAACAAGTCGTACGCCTGGTCCTAAGTGACACGCCTGTCCACATCCTGATCTATGCTTTAAATCGCATATGTCTTAGGGACACTGCCACTTCGCCTGTCCACCTTGCAATCCTGTGGAAACTCACTTACTACTAGGGATGTATGTACAGGATCAAGAGCACGTCAAACTTGACACTTAAGATTTAAATGCAACTCTGTGCCGCTTGCGATAAGAACGGTCCAAAGTACAAAGTGTCAAGGTTGACGTGCTCTTGACTGTACATGTACGATTTGATTTTTATGAAAATCGAGTCAAGGATATACGATAACGAGTTTTTGTATAGATTCACTTCAATGAGATATTCAAGTGAATCGATTCAATAGAAATGCGAAACATGTAGGCTAGCAATAAACATTCTGTAGTAACAGTTATTACACTTGAACAAAAATCTATTTACAAATATTTAGTTGCAAACAGTTTTTGCCCTCGATTTCGGGCGTTTATTAATAATAATAATATGGGAATTGAAACTATTTTTCCGGATTTAAACCAACATTTCGGGTCCTTTAAAGGTCTTATGTGACCGCGACCATCGGAACTGTAAAAGGCTCGAAACGTTGGTTTGTTTGAAAAAAACAAATATACGCGATTTAAATCCGGAAATATAGTTTCATTTCCTGTGTGTAACAATCGCGAAAACCTAATAACTCAATAATAATTATATTTTAGACCTTGTGAGAGGCGAGGGTCTAAAACAGATATAATAATCACGAGAGAAATAAATGTAGGCCTTACAAATATTTCTCCCGGCCCGGAATTCGACTCTGGGACCGCTGCGTGGCAACCGAGGAGCCACAGAGGCAGTTAAACGGGTTTTAGATAGATCAAAACCCGGGTTAACAAAGCACTGGGTTAAAACCCGGACTCTCTACCATATCTGGTTAACGACCTGTCCCGTCGCTTGGTATATAAAAAATAACTTCGTGTCGTCACAACGCTCTTGGTATCAGCACCGGAATGGATTCTGCTTACGTGCCGATGGGTAGGTGTGTGCTGTTAAGCCTTAAGGTGATTAGCCGCTCACACGTTACATGCAGCCGAAGACGCATACCACACCTAAAGGTGCCGGTGATGATTTTATACCGATTTATCGGATATCGAAGTTATAACAGGTAAAAGAACTAATATTAATTATTAACTACTCTAGCAAACCATAAAGTTTTTAACGCCTGGGTCTGTCATTTAAAAAAATAAACAACTTCAAAAATACGTCACGACAATCGTGTGTGTTATTGTTTGGGCTGGTGATTTCGGTGTTTGTTTATTGAAAACATACCGTAAGTTGCGTTTTTTAATTTTACCCTGAATATAAATGTTTATACACTATACTTTAAGGAGTTATTTCATGGTAAACGTTAGAACCACTCAAACGGAATATTATCATATTTGTCCAAGTACACCAAAAATTTCATTAGTGCTGTTTAAGTGCAAGATTTGCGGTGTATTACTGCATTTTATTTGAGATGTTTTTGTTGGTAGTACGGAGGGTATTTATTTAGCAATGCAGAATAATAATTTTTATTTATGAAAACTTGTACTTAAACTGAATCCTTTTCTATTTTACGAAACCAAATAAACGCATCGCGTGAGCGGATATATGTTGTAATATGATGGACGTTAGGGACTCGAGTGTTTTAGTACAATGTATATTTACCTGTGCTGTTAATTAGTTTAGTTTTCACATTGCACTAGTTTACCGTTTGTAATACCGTGTTGTTTACAATAAATAAACACATGTAAGTACCAGCAATTGTCGTAAAATAGCCACGACAAAAACCGCTGCATAAAATTGTCATGAAATGATTTCCAATTGTGCGCTAACAATAGAGAATGCATTGTGAATATTATGATGTTGTATAATGATACCTGTTGAGAGAATATGCATTGCATGATGATTGCGTGAATTTTGAAATTGATATTATTACAGGATGTTAATGCCTCTATACAAAAAGAGTCGTGATGGTGTTCTAAATTTGTCATTTACGTAAAACTACAGTTATGAAAAAAATTTACTTTACTTCAATAAGAAATTATTTTTTTCGAAATAACAAGTAAATCAATATGATCATCATTAAATCAACGGATCGCTAACCGGCGGCCGCCATTACGAAAAACATCTTTGTATAGAAAAAAAAGTGGTTTTTTTTTAGGATTTATAGTGAAAGACCTTATAATATAATACATAACAGTCACTGGAGTCAAATTTCTAATGTCTACAATGAAAACCTCACACAGAAAACAAAAACGTTATTCACAGTGCTGCATCCTTATATGATAAAATCGACCCCTCCTACGTAAAGTATCGTATGTCGAAATTGTCAAGTTTACAGGGAAGCGTTTTAAAGTTTTGAATTCACTGAAATGAGCATAACACGCGACTTTAACATAGAAATGCTAAAATAAATTGTAAAATGATAAAATAAATTGTGGTTGTTTATCTAACCGATATCTAGGATTTTATAATACTCTATGTGAGTAACAAGCTTTGCCGAATAAAACTGAGAAATATTAAGTCACGTGTTATGCTCATTCCTTGTAAACTTGGCAATTTCGATATGCGATACTTTTCGTAGGAGGTGTCGAAATATTAATAATTAACATTGTAAAAGATAAATGTCTAGGGTTCATACTTTTCAAGGGAATCTGACTTACGAATAGAATTACGAAAAAAGTAGCCGAGTTTCATTATTGTGACGATGTTAAATGTTTGTTAAATTTGCGGAGTAATACAATATTTGATTACTTATTTTCACAATAGGAATACATTTTCTTTAATTCGGATTTACATCGCGTGTATTTGTTTTCTTTTTTAAACAAACCAACGTTTTGGGCCTTTTACCCTGTCCCTTGATCACGGCTGAATGGTACATGTAAAGGGTCGGAAACGTTGGTTTGTTTGAAAAAACAAATATACGCGACTTGGGTCCGAAAAAGAAATAATTTCCTATGTATACAATCGCGAAAATCTTCGACATGTACTTTACAATTTTTTGATGACATCAAGAAATGACGGGACAAACAAGCCGTACGCCTGGCGGTAAGCGACACGCCTATCCATAACAGTCGCGGTGCCATTCACAGCTTTAAATTGCCTTAGGTGCATTACCACTGCGCTATTCATCCTGAGACGTTTAGTTGACAAGTCCAACGTGCCTATAGTTTGACCAGCACCTTTAGCACGCTTTATGAACCTTATGAACGCCCTTGTCATTTCAAATATGCGCCCTTGGTTATAATTTTTGTTTAACTTTTACTTAATTTATTTTTATAAGTAGCACATATTTTTAAACATAATCAAGATTCTTAAAAGTCAGGAAGTGTTTATTCTCTTTGATAAAATGTATCAGGGAACGTTAATTTACGTATACCACATTTCTAGTGAAAATGTTACACAACACAGTGGTATTCTATATTTGAACGAGCGTGAAAAATACTACATACTATTTTTAAAGCTCTGAGTGGCACTGCAACTTCTATGGACAAAGTCAGGCTGAAAAGACGTACCGCGTGGCACACAGCCACAATGATTACCCGTTCTGTCACTTACATAGATTAGTTTAAGATTTAGTTTAAATATCCATGCTAAATCTATGGTCACTTGGAATAATTAAAAAAAAAGTTAAACTGACTCCGTTTTTTCCCACGCACTGTTGCTGTTCTCTTATTATTGTTACGATATCGTACTATTAATACAATAGTGTATTAACTCAAAAAGTGTAATTATTCAGAATCGACGAAAAACTAATTACTCGCTTCCCGTGAAAGATCTGTGTAAATTTATGTATAAGTTATTTCCTACTTACCAACTATACATATTTAAAAATAAAAGAGAAACAATAGTTTCATATTTTTGAGTAAGGAATATTTTTATTAAACTAGCTCACATAAAGACTGTCTCATTTTGAGTTGAGTAGATATCTTTTGGTTGTTTTTTACAATATTCTAACGACGGTTTTATTGACGCGTAGAGAATTGAATTTTACGTTTAACAATGGCATAATCTTAAAATTCACATATTTTGAGTTATAACACTCTTGTAATACCAGTGCGATATGTTGTTTTCTATTGTTGTGTGTGGTAAATCAATGGTTTAAATAAAGATAAAGACAAAGATTAATTTATTCTGTATAAACATTTTACCTAAATACAAGAATCTTATTAAATAACCTTGTATTTACATAATCACAAACAGTGATATTATTGTATGTTTACATAATCTTAATCAAGATTAGTAGTGCAAGTTAATCTAGGTGATACCTAAACTAAGTAAAATTGCTTACTTGTGTCTTAGGTATCGAAATCGGTCCTTATAGCACTATGGTTAATCAACTTATTTTGTTCAATAACAATAAATTACAATAAAACATGAATACTTAATTATATTAGTTAGCGTCTTAACTATTATTAATATTACCTAACAACAGATACTAAATTCCTACTGTCCGCCTGCAAACGCGGCTCAAATTGAAGTCCCTAAATGTACAGGCGTACCAATTTCCTTTTATTTTACCACCACTCTTGGCAGAAAGAATAAAATATAGAATTTTTATTAGAATTGTCTGGATTTTTGCTCTACGCCAACCCATGTCTATTTAGGCTTGCGTCTAAAGAAACTAGACGTGTGAAAGTTATATGATACTTTGTAAAATAATACAAAATTGTAACAGTATCAGTTAAGGTGCTCTAGTCCCTTGTTCACGACAACACAAATTGTTCTCACGTAGCGTCCCCACGACTACTGACAAGGGACATTTTACACGTCTTTCAATAGTTACATTGACCTTTTCCAACGGGCCGGTTTAGCTCACGTTTACCTTCAACGTAAAAGTAATAGCTATTATGATAATTAAACTCGTAGATGAATTGAGAAATAATTCATTATTACAAGCAGAAGTCGAAATAAGCGGAGTATAGTAGTTATGTCAAGGATATTAACACTGAGAGAATTGCACGTATTAATTCCGCCTTCCCCTTTCCATCATCATCATTTAGTAGCAGTAGAACTCCTTGTGGAAGATTTCATCCAGGGTAGTACTGCCTTATTTATGTCTGCCGCAAACAGTAATGTCTGTATTACTGTGTTCCGGTTTTAAAAGTAACCTTAGGATCTAGCAGAATCATCAGCGTCGTAGTTCGACTGAACTGCGGCATAAGGCTGAGTCAGGTCTTTTTTGCAGGTAAGGTCCATGGTGCTATATGGTGCACCGGTGTGGGTCGAGGCTCTGACCGGCCCGATTCAAGGCCGAGCTGCGTGAGCCACAGCGGGTCAAAGCGGTCAGAGCAACACGAGAATACCGCACCGTGTCATACCAAGCGGCGTGCGTGCTCGCTGGTAGGTACACTTCACTGGGACGTCGATGCTGGGGTCCTTGCAGCCAAGGAAGAAGGACCTACCCCCGAGGAGGTTATGAGGTGGAGGAGATTCACCCAACGGAAAGTGGCGCAATGGCGAAGTCGGCTGAAGGAGCCGAGCGGACTGTAGCGGCTGTTCGTCCAGTTCTCAAGGAATGGGTACGCAGGCGGTACAGTTCGCTTACTTACCAGTTGCAGGTGCAGATCCTGTCGGGGCATTGTAGCTTTGGCAGGTATCTGTGCCACATAGTGGGTAGAGAGCCACTGTCGGCATGTCGCCACTGCTCTTGCAGTGAAGACATACGCTCGCAGAGAGCCAAGCGTGGGCGCAACAACACGTTTCCTTCGCTGCAGTGGCGAGAAGTGACCTCTCGCTGCCGGCCGTGGTTAAGGCCATGGTCGTCAACGTGGCGTCATGGAAGGCGATGGCCTCATTCTGCGAGAAAGTGATGGCGCAGAAGGAGGCCGCGGAGCGTAGTCGAGAGGACAATCAAAGTCAAAGTCAAAGTCAAAGATTATTTATTCCATAGGTTAAATAAATGTACACTTGAAAACGTCACATTTAAGCTACTGCTCGTTCACTACACTGACCTCCCTGAGAAGAACGAGCAAGAAACTCTAGGGATTGCTCATTTCAAATAAACTTAAATGCTATGGAATACACTTTGAATCAAATTTGTGTGGATTCTGGAGCCATGTCGTCTTTCCATACATCTTTATCTAACACTTAGTCTTCAATTTTGTAATATGATTTTTCGATCAAAATATTTTTAATGTAGTTTTTAAACTTAGGAAATGATAAACTTAATATATGCTCCGGAATCTTATTGTAAAAACGTATACAGTTCCCCATAAAGCGTTGTTTACCTTGGTTAAACGAAATCGTGGTACCATGAGTTTGGACTTAGCTCTAAGGTTAATATTATGCATATCTTCTTTCTTATTGAAATTATGTATATTTTTACGGGCATATAA
>NW_020655863.1:0-12853 GCF_003589595.1 Hyposmocoma kahamanoa | reverse complement strand
GATATCGTAGACGGTTAATGTTTACTTTCGCACGTCACGTACGTCACCTATTAGTTAGCAAAGGCTAGTATCAACCAGTTAAGTCTAATATTAATGCAAACCCGTTCGCCTGGTGGTAAGAGACACGCCTGTCCATGACAACTGCGCTTGTCACTCTGAGACACATTATTGCTTGATGGCTGAAATAGGTAAGGCGGCAGTGCTTCTTTGGACGAACAAGGAGGGCTACTAAATATACTTACAAAAGTAATGATATATTAATTTATATATCTTATTTTTAATTTTCCAATTTACGCTACATGCAGACTTATGTCTGCATTAGATTTTATATGTATTTAACCTATGTATTACGTTCATGTTTCGTCTCATTTACATTACGAAACACTGTATCCTCTGTACAAAGGATAACCACAGTCGCTTATTCTTGGACACGTATGTTGGTTCATAAAGTGAAGTACAACAATAAAGAAATAATTTATGCGTTGGTTGGCCAAGCCAAGTTCTGTCTAAGAAATAAAGCAGTAAACAAAACAAAAACTGCGCAATATGAAAAGCACGTGACGACCGTGAAAAGAGGCTTTTTAGACCACACAAAGTGCAATAATATGCAAACAAGGTGGCGAAACCACCGGTAAATTAAGTTTGATCGAGGAATACATAGTTGGTCAATTCGTCGTTTGTATAGCAAATAGAGCGACTTCTATTTGAGCTACCTGTAGCCAGGGATGTGCAGTATTTGAATTTCTTGTAATTGAAATACGTATTTATTAAGTAAGTATTTTCGAGATAAGAGGTGAAATACGAAAAAAAAGTATCTTGTAATTTATATATTGAATAAGATGTCGTATTTTGTCCAGGCCTATTTATAGAATTTACAGCTTGCACAGTTACAATGACCTAATGAATGAATCAATGAGTCTTGAAGAAAAGGTATTTCGGAAAAACTAGTTATCAGTTGTTACTATATTGCATGTTAGTAAATTGTCAATACGCCGTCAACATGTTTGTACGCCTAATGTTTAGTCGGATACAATGAAACCATGTTTGTTTATTTTTAACCGACTTGAAAAAAGGAGAAGTTTCTAAATTCGACGGTACTTTATTGTGTGTGTGCATGTTACGTGATTATTTCGACATTTGTAAACATATTTCAATGATTCTTGTTTTTTGTTAAAAAGGTAGTACCTCAGTTGCGTTCCCATTTAAATTTGAAGAAAATAATCCACCTTTAAGGTTCAATTCACACTAGCGCAGAGCCGAAGCGTCGCGACGTGTCATGTTTTTCGTCTATAGCATATCCATATCTATTTTTCCATTATTAAGGTACAAATATGGACTGTCGTCGCCGCCTTCGCCTTTCAGTACAGTTCCAGTGTGAATTGAGCCTACGGGTGGAATATTGGAGGATGAATTAGAATCCATTCAGTTTCCGTTAACCGATTTCAATAAAACTTGACAAATAAATGTAATTTTTTTTTTTAAATTTATTAAGGCTTTGGCAAAGCCATCAGCCTAAACATGAAGTTTAATTATGTTTCTGTAAATATGGCGGCCACAAAGAGGATAGGCAATTTGAGGCGGCGTGCTTGGATTGACTCGGGATTCCTTAAAACGGGCCGCTACGGGTATTCTAGTTCGAGATTCGTATAATTTCGCGTTTTAATCTGCGATTAAGGCACAATAGCACTATCCTATTCCACTTTAAAGTAGATTTCACAAAATAATTGAAAGTCAAAATAAAAACGTAACTTTTCCTTCCAAAAGGTCCAGAGCGAATCAATAAACGTAATTCCACAAACATTTGGGGTCGGGTTATTCGATAAAAGAAAGAAATAATTATATTATTGTCAACTTCTACACAACCTGTGTTTTCTCTAATAAATTTATAAATTATGATTTCATATTGCTATATGAATGACAGATTAAAAAGCAATAAAGGAGAATTATATAAAAATAATTTGCCTGATAACACCACTAATTGGTCTCAAACTAGGAAGTTTACTACAATATGAGTACCGGAGCAATGAAAATAATTTCGGAGAAATGTCCAGAATATCGAGGACGAAACTAATTACGGAAAAATCGGTTTCTAGATAAATTAGTTTCCAATTAGGAAAGTTTCTACTCGTTTAGTACCGACAGTTCTAGAGTAAGGAAGTTTTATTATAAAATGTGCACCATAATTCGCATTAGCATGGCGATTATAGTATACAATTCTAGTTTAAGTTAAGGTTGTATAAGCTGAATAACCGTAATCATAAGTTACAGCTGTTTAGGTAAATCACATCGATGTTTCCTAGGTAACTTGCTAGGCGAGCAAGATAATAATCTTAGATTGATATTGGTGCGAAGAATTTGAGCCATTTTGTTGAATAATGTAGTCTATGATTTACAATAATATAAAGTTAATTTTATTTAAATGAATCGAATATTCACTTTACGATTAAATGAATATTTTATACTTTGCAATTAAAATATAAATATATCTTTAAAACGAACAGGCCCTTAACTTGGCAGTTTCAATGCATGAGTGACTCAAGTCGCTCTGACATGAGCTTCACAAGTGGCGAGGGAACAATTTGACAGTGCAAAAAACAATTACATCATGCATTATGTCAATCATACATTAAATTGTAAAGCATTACGTTTACGTTTAATTTAACCATTTCATTTAATTGTAAATTACTGATGTATGGAGAGGATAACAATGTATTTGGAATAGCAAAGATCGAATCTACCGTTCAATAGCAAACACCATAATGTTGGTATCACGCCGTATTTCAACATCGGCCTTGGCTTACATCCATGTTGGTTTTGTCAATTAGACGGCACTTGCGATTATAGCACTTACTGGACTATTGATTTATGTAAAACATTGACTTACAAATAAATGGACGACGGGTCTAATACAAAAACCACGAAAAAAATGTCCCAAGTCAACCTATTTAAACGTAGTGACATGTAAAAGAATATGAAAAAGCTAAAACGTTGAATTTAAATTGTAATGTCATCGCAGTACTGTCTAATTTTGCTTGCTTCGCTGTCAGTCGAACAAACGAAGACTAAAGCGTGAATGACGCTCTGTATACGATTTTAACGCCTTATAAGTTCGGACACTTTTTAGCGCGGACCCGACGTCCATTTATTGTAAGTCAATGATGTAAAAAGTTTTATTATGAACAGTTTGACAAATTACTTACGTCATATTTAGGGATAAAAGCATAAAGAACATTTTTAGAAAAGGCGTGTTTGTAAAAACTATTATAAATGTGTTTTAGATTCGGAAAATAGTAGTTTTATTACCAATCGAGTCCTTAGGTTTTCGTGATTGGATATAAAACTATTTTTCACTTCTCGTGCTCTTAAGTTCGTATTTATGCTGGGTGTAGGGTGCATAAAATAGGATTTTATGCTCTAGTGCATAAAATAAAATCATCGTTTAAGACTGAGGCAATGACGCCTGCGCCAACAGCCACGCACACTAGAACATTATAAAATAAAGTTTTACTTTTATGTTTTTTAATCCGTGTTATATTACAAAATTAAAAAGTAGGCAATAGTAATTCTAATAAGTTTTAAGAAATAGAAATGCATAAAAAATAAAAGCTTGTAAAGCCTGAGTCACGTGTAGAAAAAAAGTAGTACATTGGCGGAAAGTTCTTATTTTTTCTTGGCAATTGTTGTGTTATCGTTTATTTGTAATATTGCTGTTTAATTTCCTCGCAATCGAAGTGAAAAGCAGAGTGTATAATTCGTTCATAAAACTCGATTTAAGTATCCATGACATAGGATTTACTCGTCTCGGGTGAAATGACGCGTTTTATACATTTGTTGTACAATCTACTATTTTTGACTTTAAACTTTTTTTTCAAACATTTCAACGTTTTGGACTAGTTACACGTCATAGGTGACTTTTTTATAATACCCACTGACGCAACGAACAAGTCGTGTGCCTGGTGGAAAACGACATGCATGTCCGTAGCGGTTGCCCAGAGCTTTAAATCACAAAGATCTGAGTGACACTGCCACTGCCCCCGTCGACCTGAGACGTAAGTTAAAAAGTCTCATGTGTCTGTAATTTCTCTAAGTTACCCTTCAAAACCGAAACACGGTAATGCTCAAACTACTGCTTGGTGGCAGAAATAAGGAATGCCTGCGATGATGTTAGTCATCAACCAATTATGTCTAATATTAATGCAAGTCCATTGACTTACAATTATATGGACGTCGGGTCCGCGCTAAAAAGTGTCCGAACTTGTAAGGCGCTAAAATCGTATACAGAGCGTCAAACTCCGCTTTAGTCTTCATTTGTTCGACTGACAGCGCGATACTGCGATGACATTACAATTTAAATTCAACGTTTTAGCTTTTTCATATTCCTTTACATGTCACTACGTTTAAATAGTTTGACTTGGGACATTTTTTTCGTGGTTTTTGTATTAGACCCGTCGTCCATTTATTTGTAAGTCAATGTGCAAGCCACTTTATTTTGAACTATAGTTACATTTAGTGTTCATTTAGAATAGTTAGTGTTTCTTTGCTAGCGAGTTGGCTGGCATCTACCCTGCTATGTTAAAATAAAACATTAGACCTATACACACACATTAATTGTGATCGGGTGTGTGATCTCCCAAAACCTGCACAAACATACATCTCTTCAAGAAAATAACTCTCCGCCCGTTCGTTAACTGCACTCTCTGTAATCTTATTATTTTTTTAACCACCTCTACTATATCTTTTAGTGTTGTGTTATTTTTAACGTCATCTTGGATTTGAGAGTACGAACTTTATAATGCAAAAACCCCCGTGTACGTTGTTTGCCTAGAATTTGCTACATGACGTAATTATCTTATGCTGTTTAAGGAAAACGGGGCATAGGAGACAACGCGATACTGATCTTTTTCTTTTTTGTAGTGACAGAGACCGCGGAGTTGTAAAACAATTTACTAGTAACTCCGTGAAGGATATTGTCCTTTTTTGGATAGTGTTGTTTTGCAGTGCTTTTGCAACTATCAAGACTAATGTAGTACAGGATTGGTGAGCTAGATCTACGCTGGTTAGTGGATATAGAATGAATAGAATAGAAAATCATTTATTCGACGAAGGCAGAAAGGTCATAACATGAAAAAAGAAGAGAAAAACAGAGTAAAATAAGTTTTTATAAGCCTAAGGGCTTGGCCAAAAACAACCAATCATTGTATGCTATTCTACATGCCCCACCGGACACGCCACCACCTCAGCATATACGGGGCACAGTATATCCCGCGTAGTTTGAAATTAAATTTCATGGTATAATTTGTGACGATATTGCATAATAAGAAATGTTAATTTACGTGAAAGGTCATGAGGAACAGTGATACTATAGAGAATTCTCAATAATACTTTTTTTTATTGTGGTAGGTAAAAATTTGTATAACACTTCTAAAACTATGTAGGTTCTCTTTTATTTTCGCTGAAAATCTTCGTTGAGTAGAAATTACAATTGTTCAATAAAACGCAGGCTAGAAATTTAAATTTTTGTATATTTGAAATACAGCTAAGCACTCTCGTATGGAACAGATTTTATAGTATAAGTGTTGCCATAAAATGTAACACATATTTAACACAGCATCTTACATATACTTTACGAATGTTGCCTATTGATATAACCAAATAAACAATTTTGAATGTTTATTTAATGTTCAATTTATTAATTGAACAACAATGATCACAATTTTCAGAACTTTGATTGTTCATTACTCAAAATCAAATATTTTGCATTGTTTCACTCTCATTCTGCGTGAGGTATAGCTTTTGCCAGCAGTAGTTTATCAAATAGGATCGACCAACAAACTATAAAATCATTGTTTTTGCATCAATAACTCATCTGAACACGCATCTTAATGAAGGAGAGAAAGTTTCGATTACGTGATCGCTATACAGGTACCGATTAAAAATAACAGTTATTCAACGGGTGGCCCAGATTGCAAGGGCGTGGTTCGATGTGGTCCGGCTGGTGGAACTGAGATAATCATTATATCACATGTTATAACATATTTGTTTTATTGTAAGGTGCGTGTGGTAAATGGCAATGCGTTTTCGTTATATTGTTTTCCTTAGTATGAGGTCTCTGTGATAGAGTTTGGGTAGGTAGTTATTTTCTAGGGAAGCTCAGTCCATTTGGTTAAAACTTTTACAATACAAAAACGGTATTAAAGCATAATTATAAATAGCAGTAGAGCTCCTTGTGAAAGAGTTCATCCAGAGACGTACTGTTATCTTTCTGTTTCTGCCGCCAAGCAGTAATGTCAGCATTACTGTGTTCCGATTTTGAAGTGTAAGGGTGCTGGTGAAATTACAGGCACATGGGTCTTGTCAATTTGTGTCTCTGGGTGACGGGCGCAGTGGTTGTGCGCCTCAGATCTTTGCGATCTAAAGAGCTTAGTGGCACTGCAACTGTTATGGACAGGCGTGTAGCTTACCATCAGGCGTACGACTTGTTCGTCCCGTCACTTGATATTATAAAAAAAAACTGACTGTGACTATTCTCTCAAAACTCTGTACAAAGAAAAGGGCTTTGGGAACGGGAATGTACATCTTGGAAATATGCCTCCTTGTACGTAACCACAGCATTTTTTTTCTAAAATATGTATACTCATTGACTTACAATTATATGGACCTCGGGTCCGCGCTAAAGTGTCCGAACTTATAGGGCGTTAAAATCGTATACAGAGCGTCATTCACGCTTTAGTCTTCGTTTGTTCGACTGACAGCGAAGCAAGCAAAATTAGACAGTACTGCGATGACATTACAATTTAAATTCAACGTTTTAGCTTTTTCATATTCCTTTACATGTCAGTACGTTTAAATAGGCTGACTTGGGACATTTTTTTCGTGGTTTTTGTATTAGACTCGTCGTCCATTTATTTGTAAGTCAATGTGTACACTCCGTTAATGTAAGGAACAAGGACCGTCTTGTTTTCCCTGTATAAAAAGTACGACTTCACAACAGCACCTATGTAACTTCCGATTAATATTAAACGCTTAAATGGTAATCAATTCAAGGCTTGCTTAGAGAAATGGATAATTGACAATGTATTTTATAATCTAAACCATAGGCTCCCAAATATTTTCAACACACATCGCCATAAAAATAATTGAAAACACCAAGTTTTCATATTAATTTGGCACAAAAATCACAAGGAAAAAAATGTGTTGTGAAGTTTATATGGATAATTCAGGTTTTTCTAATGCAGTGGTACCCCTTGGACAGCATCGACGCTCTCCAATTGTTTCCGAGACCCCTATCACTGGGACAATTGTTTATGATGTTTAATTTTATTTTATGGACATTTAAATTGTAGTATGTTTTAATTGAATTTTAATGGCTGTAATTTTGAGACATTGCACGCCCGACTATTATTACAATTGGGTAAGAACTGTGAATCACTTTGAATGTAACACCTTTACTCTACCTGTTCTTACAATACATGTTTCTGATTTCTGATTTCTAACGACATTAATCAATAATGGATAAGAGTTATAACTTCTATAACTCGCACCTTTGGTGTAATAACGTCACATGCGTGAAATGACAAATTTAATGTAATAAATCATTTTAAATATTGTACTACTGGAATTATTTGATAGCGTTTTTATTCTTTCATATAGTTCATATCACTTTTGTGTGATAAAACACTTTTGATATTTGATCACATGTGGCTTTATCATATTAAGGAACATACGAAATAATCTACTCAGAAAGATTGAATGTAACGCCAAAAGTTTTTGCAGAAATTTTATCTTTTTATGGAAAGTACTTGATCTGTATGTGGATAGAATACAAAATAGAATATAACGTAAATTGTTATCAATTTAGTCGCGTTTAAAGTTTCAATTACAGTGTTACGACGTCTTGTATGTTTATTGCCGGCTTGCGTGTCTATCGCGGGCGAAAACTTAGTAATCAAAATTGACATAAATATCGAGGAAGTGAACTCGTTAGCTAGAAAGCTCATTAGCTAACGCAATTGCGATAGACGGACCGACAGACGGTATGCGAATTATGTAAATGTACTTCATGTCGAAGGTATGCGGTCACACAGGTTGTCTTTGTTAAGAACGTGGGTGGTGATTTGCGATTTAAATCCTTTATGGAATGTTTATTTATTAAAATGTTACGCAATACTTTCTCCTTGTCGAAGTAGTCTTTGATGCTGGTAGATTAGATATAATTAAATAACTCTCGAAATTTAAACGAATATTAATTTAGGCAGGGAAAATTCGTATCCTTTGTTTAATAAGGCACGCTTAATTTGTGCGTTGATAAAATCAAAATGTTTTAAAATCAGCTGTGTCCTTGCAGCCATGTTTGGCACTGCGATATTCTTTTGCAGCCATTGGTCGATGCGCTTGAAATGCGACTTAAATGTGACGTCTCGGTGCTCGCCATGTTAGCTATTGTGATAAAACTTTAAAATGGCGGTTTTTATCACTCGAATTTGACAGCTAAATGTGGATATAGTAGTTTTATCGCGGCGGCAACCTTATTATATATTATGATTATGATATACGTGGATAATAGAATCTTATAACATTAAACTCTTAAGAATAATACGAACTACATGAAACAAATTACGTATAATTATGTGAAATTTTATTAGTCTCCTAGTTAATTTAGTTCGTAGCATCTTTGAACCGTTCTCCTGAAAAGTAGTCATTTTCCAGATGTGGCTTTATTACACAAATGGTGCGACTTCGTGTAATTAGGAATAAGTAAATATTAATACAAAGATCGAACGCAGAGATAAATTCATTCGATCCGTCTGGATTCGAACCAGCTTCTTCAGCGTACCAGGCTGACGCTCTCTCAACTAAGCTACAGAACGAACAAACAGATCCAACGAAATTTGTCTATGTACTTGTTGCAGATCATTGTTTTTGGTTTTTTAACGATTTTTTGCCGTAGCACCATTTATGAGAAATCTATGAAAGTTTTTCGTCACTAAATCAGGTACTTTTACAGCTACCAGCGGCTCACTAGAAATGTCGCTTTAATAATTGTAATATGAAGTTTATTGACCATCACGATCGATGTTTTATTAAGCAAAATCATCGTAACTGTCATTTTTTAAGGTAACAAATGACAATAATACGTTAGGTGCCAACATTTCGAATGTTACGACAAGGAGGGTAGAATTAAAATTAGACATTACAGCATATGTCATATACCGATAGAAGATTAGGAGAATCACCCACCAGCCTACTCAAGTAATTAACGAACAAAGACGACAATGATACCTCTAATTAAGCATCAATATACTGGTTGGTAGTCAGTAGGCAGATTATGAGCTGTTCATTGTGCAAGTAGTGACTCAGATAGTGGGTGGTAAAATTAAATGCTTGTCATTTTTGGTGCATTACTTATCTAGAGCGGTGGTAATCCGACAGGGGAACAGCTGCTTCTCAGTTCTATGTATTTAATTCAATAGTTACACAAGGTAAATTTCTCTGTGGTCAACCACTAGGACATTTACTCTAAAGCGTAGACGCTTTTAGACGGAAAATCGCGTAATTGAAAATCAATTAGTCATAAGGACTATCTAGGTATATTAACATATTAAACGGTTTATCATTTATCTTTGAGGAACTATAAAATTGAAAATAATCATAGCATTATTAAAATATTCCAGTTTTCCGCAACCTCTAAAATTGTAGCAGTGTCTGACAAACAATTTTTTTTTTAATTTCTTATGTCTCAATAGTTGACTATGGCATAATGAGATCAGTTTACTAGTATTTGTCAGGACATTATATTAAGATTTCATATTTATTTAACGGCATGCTTTACTTTATAATAATAAGTTTAAAGAAAAAGAAATGCCAAAATTAAGCAAGACGCTTTTATTAAAATTAATAAGTACGTCATCGTACAATAAGATTGCAAAAAAACTTAACACAAAAATGAAACTTTAATGTCACATGATTATAACATATTTATATAGTTTTAATTAACATTAAGAAATACTTTTATCTTGCAGCGATGGGAATCCCTTTAGGTACTTCAAAAAGTATCATCTTCCGAATAATGTATAATACCCTTGGTGGTTTCTCATTGCATAATACCTTCAGGTACCAATAGTTGACACTAGTTATGTCCTAGTATTTGACACCTCAATATATGACTGTCAAGCATTGGGTCCCCGTTGTAAAAAGTTTGCGGAATTACATCTATTTGTCAAGTTTTGCTGAAATCGATTTGCGGAAAGTGGGTGAAATTCGTTCCCTACTTTGCCACCCTTATAGGTGGAATATCTTTTTCAAATTTGAATGGGAGAACTACCATCGTACTTCCTTTCCAATAAAAAAAGAATAATCGAAATAGATTTACAAATGTCAGAGTAAACGCGTAAAATACACACAAAAAAAATACAGTCGAATTAACCTTTTGAAGTCGGTTAATTATGTAATAAAGACATTAGGTTAAGTATAATAGAACTCAAATGTTTTATATCAAAAGATACCGGCACGGCGCGTTCATAAACAACTTAACAAATAAATAGCCACCCACTGACTTAAGTAGGTACATCATAGTTGATTTGTATTTAACAAGGCAACTATGGTACCGGTGAGTCAGTGAGAAGAGGTGGGTGTGGCAAAAATGTTTATAGTTTTTATACTATGAGGTTCGATTAGGGTTTGAAGATAAAGCCTTGTTTTATTTTATCGCAACGTAGCTATATTAAAATTTTGTAACTTTATGAAATAGTTCGTCTAGGGAAGTACGCAACAAGCGGTGTTGTTTAAACTGGAGGCATATGGGACTTATTAACATTACGAATATGCGTCAGGATGACGACGCAGTGGCTGTGGTATTTTTTTCTCTTTAAAGTTCTGAGTAGCACTGCACACGACTTCCACGTACCGTTACTCGACATAAAAAAAGGCTTTTCGTATATAATACTAAGTGACATACTGAGTGACTAACCAGTCGTGCACCTAGTGGTAAGCGACACGCCTGTCCATAACAGTTGCGGTGCCACTCAGAGCTTTAAATCGCAAAGATCTCAGACATTGCCACTGCGTCCGTCACCCTGAGTCATAAGTTGACAAGTCCCATGTGCTTGTAATTCACCAGCACCCTTACCCTTCAAAACCGGAACACAGTAATGCTAACATTTCTACTTGGTGGAAGAAATACGTAAGTAGCAGTACTTTCCTAGACGAATTCTTTTACAAGGAGCTCTACTGCTACTAAAGTGGCAAATTATACAAACATTATTAGTTATATAACCGCCATCACCTTTACAATACTTGAATGTACAGACGTCGAAGTCATTACACGTAATAAGGTTGATTCAATGAAGCGCGGGCACTTTCCACGATCGCGATCTCCCGAGACAATATTGATCGGCGCGCGTGCAGCATCCGAGTGAAAACAGCTTTCTCTGAAAGCGAGTCGTTTATCTAACCTCCTATAATTGCTCTTGCGTAATTGATGTAATTTTTTTATTATCTTTTAGGAACTTGTTGTTATAGGTACTATTGACGACCTCGGTGATCTCACGGATTGTATCCGTTTGGTCCCAGGATCGATTCCCGGCAGGGCCAATTTACGAAATTTAGTTGTGCGTGCTCCATCTATAATCGATCGTCTCGATCTCATCGTCACTATCAATTAGGTGACATGGGGGACAAATACGCACTTATTTTTAATAGAAAGGAAAACTATATTTACAAAATGAAATTTTTTAAATTGGATCGTCTGGGTGTTCTGTGTAGTAGTGGTTTCTGTTGTTCTGGTACTTACAGTACAGGAAATTCTCTAAGTTAAGACTAGACATTTCGAGTGATTGTCTAACCCATTATTATATTATTACTTCTATTGATCTTTTAAGCATATACGCGCGGAAAATAAATAACGTGCAAAACTCGTCACTTTTCTGCACGTTACCCATGTCCAATAACGTGTAGGAGTTGATGTTTGTGAAATGTAGTTTTATTTCATAAACATTTATTTTTTTTGTAATTTAACATTTATTTATTTTTTGTTACAGGAGGAGATTGTAGAGTCGACGGGAAAATGAGAAGCGTATTCGCCAATAACAATGTCCATTGAGAAAGAAAACTCGTGAAATTGTAAAATAAACCAAATCAATTTGCGTGTCTTAATTAATTATCAACCCTATCCCCTAAATTAAAAGGACAGAAATTTAATGCGCTTCATACGAGAGACGTTTTATTCTTTATATACATAGTTTTATCAACGCAATTTCGGTGGCAATTTTTATTATTTGAATATTGTAGAATGTTATTATGAAGTATTATTTAATATTCAAGTGTAGTCTAATTTCACGAGAATGTATTCGAAAACTAAACCCAATGACGGTACTAACAAGTCGTGCAGTTGCAGTGTGATTCTAAGCTTTAAATCTAGATCTCTAGGGCAATGTCATTGCGCCCGTCACCCTGAGACATAATCTGACAAGTCCCATGTACCTGTAATCACCAGCACCTTTACCCTTCCACACCGAAACGTTAACGTTACTGCTTGGCGACAGAAATAGATAAAGTGGCAGTATTTCTTTGGACGAACTCTTTCACAATTTATGTGATAATTAACCTGGAAATTGCCCATTAAAACTCAAATCAAAATCTCCGTTCAAATCAAATGTCACCGTTCAATAGTCTCGATCGCAAAAATAATATCTATGTTCCTGGTTAAACTTGTGCGTGTTCGAAAATTAAATAAATAAGTATATTGAATTCTTAGGTTTTCGCGATTGTTACACATAGGAAATGAAACTATTTTTCCGGATTTAAATCGCGTATATTTGTTGTTTCAAACAAACGGTTTACATCCGTGACCATGGGA
>NW_020655862.1:0-15666 GCF_003589595.1 Hyposmocoma kahamanoa | reverse complement strand
GGGCAGGAATCTGAAAATTAAGTTAAAATTTCGTGTCGTTCAGTATAATGTAAATCGTACCTCGGATGTAACAAAGCCTCATCGTGAATGAGTGAGTCTTATAAATGAGTAAGTCTTATAATTCATTCAAGTACCTACATCTCTGCAAGGATCTGAATCTATTACCTCTATGTATTTGCCGAAAAATCTTTGAAATAAAGTATATTTTTAACACCATAAACGGTAATTGAACTTCGGCAGATATATTGAATCCATGGCCAAAAATGCAGCAAGGAAGCTTGGAATACTTTCCAGGGTGAGGCGTTACTTTACAACGGGACAGTTGCTTCAGCTGTACCAAGCACAAGTCCGATCGTGTATGGAGCACTGCTGCCACCTTTGGGATGGCTCAGATACATACCAACTGGCCACATTGGATTCAATGGACAAGCGTGCCAAGATGCTTATGGGGACTCGGAATTAGAGGCGAAGCTGCAGAGTCTTGAATACGGCAGTAAAGTTGCCAGCTTGCCGGTATTCTACAGGTGATATAACATGGAAAGTGTGTGATGTCATTCCGCCTTCTCCTTTCTATCACCGGGGACTAGACGTAGGCTTGGGTTCCACCTCTATGTTGTGGATATTCCTAATATTCGCACGAAGTGTTACGCTTCCACATTTATATGGCGAGCGGTTAGGGAGTGAAATTCCCTGCCTGCAGACTTGTTCCCTGAACGTTACAACTTGGACCTTTTCAAGGTGAGAGGGAATAGGCATTATTTAGGTGTGCATGCTCCATCGTTGACTTCGTCGTCACTTTCCATCAGGTGAGATGGAGGTAAAATGTGCATTTAGTTGACTACCTTGAACTATTGGGTGATATTTCGTTTAATGTACATACGCGTTCTATGAGATAGTGTCACCCTGCTTCAGTTAATTCGCGAGGACTAATATAGACTAAACAGTTTTCAATGTAGAGCAAGCAAGAGCTTAGATAGTATGCAGAGCAATCATGATCTGGATGTTGATGTATTTAATTGTAATGTTGATGCGCTGAAGAGTAAATTCATGGACATTCTGTTTAATTTTATTGAATAAATTGTGACTGTTGGCGCAGGTATTGGATTGTTATATTTATGTAAGTGCTTATTGTTAACAAATATTGTTTACAGTTCATTTGTTTAATGCTCGTGTTTGATTTATCTGAAGCTATAGATGAACCTGGAATTGGCTTTATGTTTCTTTCCGATTTTATTAAATGGTTGAAGTTGTTGGTTTTCAATGAACAAATAAATAAATATAAATAAATTTTCGGATTTTTTTCTATTTTCATTGTCACCCAAATAATTCATTAAAAGTGTCAGAAACCCAAAAATAAAATAAATTCTTTTTTCTTTTTTTTCAAGGTTTTCCCGATTGTTCCCCCACATTGTTGTTGACCCACAGGAAATGAAACTACTTTTCGGTTTCGGTTAGCTGTGACCATGGGATTTGTAAGTAATAATATTAATGATAATCCATTTATTTCAGATATATTCATCCATAATATTTGTTAGAAAGAAAAATGCTTAGGCTATTGATAGGTTTAAAGTAATAACTATAAAATTATATACGCGTGGTTGAAATAATGGGAGCATAAAATCAGTGTTTTATAGATTACTTATAGAATAGCAAGGAACATTTGGTTATTATTCAGTATTCGGCTTTTTCGGCCTGTTACTTGCTATTCGGCGGTATACCGAATACTTAAAAAGAGGAGAACGAAATGGAAAAAAAACAGTAAACTATCACATGCAACTTTTATTTGTACTGAACATACATTATTATACTTGAACAAACTTTATTTTTCGCTTCTTTGTCTAAAAGATCAAATTAATTTAACAAACTCCATCTCACCTGGTGGAAAGTGACGATGAAGTCGATGATGAAGCAAGCACACCTAAATAATGCTTATTCACTCTGGAATCGTCCCAAATGTACAGCGTTCAGGGAATAAGCCTGCAGGCAGGGAATTACACTCCATATCCGTTCACCATATATACACAGAATATGTTCGGTCGCGTTTGCAGTCGGACGTGCCTTCTGCAAATTGCATAAATTTCGTTCTTTATTTAATAACAATAAATTTCAAAACTGTGTCAATATAGCTTCCGCGTAAATCTGTGTCAGCGCATGATGATCGCGCGGCTATTGGCGTAATGATACGTTTTCTACAGTGATTTCTGATTTCAAAATGGATAGTCCATTTAGTCGGAGTACGATGACAAGCAGGAGTCCGCCCCCGAGACGACAAGAAGAAGTCCCAACTCCAATACCAACAACTGAAGCAGTATCAACTGCAGAAATAGAGAAGTGGCTAACTACAATCGAGCGATGCCTGAGTGACATACACACATCAAAAAAAGTTTGCGATCACTTCGAAAAACTGAAATCTTTTTTGTTACTGTAGATTATATTATGATTTAAAAATTAAAAATAAATTAGAACAAAATTAAAATATTTAAAAATAAATTAGAACATAAAACAATGACCCCGTTCAATTGTTTTTTCATATAAAAAGGCTTTCAGTTCTAGCTTACGCTCATTCAGAAATCTGATTTAGTCAATTATAAGCGATTCAAGATATTTTTCGCGGAAAGTTGTGATTGAAAAAATGCCAAGAGGATTATCAGAGGTTTTACGAGCTAGAATAGTAACTTTGAGGGAAGAAGGATGCACCACGAGAGTACTAGCACGCAGACTTGCTATATCCCAATCCTGTGTCGTGGCTACGTTGCAGAGGTATCACGGAATGGGGAATTTAGCTGACCGACCCCGCAGCGGTCGCCCAACTGTTTTGACAGCTGCCCAAAAGCGCTATATTAGATTGCTGGCAGCCCGTGATCCAACAATCAACGCCACTAAAATAAAAGCAGAAGTCAGGGCCGCCTCTGGGCTTGATGTTAGCACGCAGACCGTTCGCAATTGCTTGCACCAGGCTGGATTACGAGCACGGAGGTCTTGGCGAGCTCCGCTCAATTCCTGGCAACGTCAACAACGAAGATTGCAGTGGGCTAGACTTCGGCAAAATGAAGAAGGTGAGGACGAAAACATTTGGCAAAACTGTCTCTTCGTTGACGAATCCCGAATCAGCACTCATCCAGATAACCGACGTGTCCGTGTCTGGAGAAGACCAGGCGACCGTGAAAGTCAAAGAACTGCCACTGGAACAGTTCAGCAAGGCGGAAAATCGGTGTCCTTTTGGGGTGGCATTATGATTGGAGCTAGAACGCCTTTGATCCCGTATCGGGGCTTCATGACAGCAGACATGTACAAAGCAGTTGCTATTGATGATATCGTCAGACCATTCCGAGTAAACCATGGGCACCAATTTGTACTGGTCGATGATAATGCGCCCGCACATCGAGCTCAACGAGTCAATGCTGCTCTTCAAGAATACTATATCACACGATTAGACTGGCCTGCCGGCTCGCCCGACTTAAACCCAATAGAGCACGCGTGGGATGCTCTTAAACGAACAGTATGGAACCGTGAGCCACGTCCCCAAACAGTTCCAGAGCTCAGGGAAGCCGCTATTGAAGAATGGGATAGGTTACCCCAGGAAATGCTGGATAACTTGATCCTCAGCATACCCTGGAGGATCTTCGCATGTATTCGAGCCAGGGGAGGAGTTATTTTATATTGAATTCACACCTTTTAATAATAAATTGTTGTTTAAGTTTAATTAAACAGTCTTTTTCTTTCTATGAAATTTCTATCACTATTACATTATGATTAATGGCTCAATTTTTTAAAATAAATAATAAAAAATAGTTTTATATTTTAATTTCAAACAGGGTATTCCTATTTAAAGAAAGCATACAACATAGATTTTTTCTTGAAAAAGTTAAATTTAAAGAATCATAGGAGCTTATGCTATTGATCGCAAACTTTTTTTGATGTGTGTACATATGCAGCATTTCTAATGATGGTAAGCTCAATTCAGAACAAAAATTAAAAATAAGCAGCTTAAGCAGAAGCGTTATGGGGGAGTTTCGCAGTTAGCCGTAAAATACCAGTCCCTGAAGCAAAAATATATTTCGTCGCAAATTGTTATCCAAAATTATAACGACCAGAAAGAAATCTCTGTCCAAATAAAAGACCATCTTGTAGATTTGAAAGAATGCATACAATCGGCTCCAAATATGGCAGCACAGAATACATCCTTTGCCGACATTCTTAAAAAGGGGAGCAACCCAATTCTACGTCCATCCAGCACCAAAAGCATTATTGTTTACCCGACAAATAAAGAGAAGTCAAGCGAGGACACAAAAAAGCTCATTCAAACCATAATTAAGCCCGAAGACCTGAAGTTGCACATCCGAGGCATGAGAAAAACTAAAGACGGAGGTATCGTAATCAGTGCTGAAGGGAAAGATGACCTCGAGAAGCTGAAGCAATCGGAGCAACTGAAAAATTCAGGCCTAAAAATAGAGGATAAAATTAAAAAGAGACCTAAAATAATATTATTAGGGGTGCCCACCTCTACTCCTGAGAAGGAGGTGCTGGAGTGCCTATTTGAGCAGAACATATCTGACAAATATCCACACGTGCAACGTGATAAGTTTTTGAATTCAATCAAGTTGAGTCACAAATCTGGAAAAAAGGACTCATCATATTGCAACTTTATTTTGGAAGTACCTGCAGATACGAGAAAAATGGTAATCCAACAGGAGCGCGTGTTTATAAACTGGACATCCTGCCCCGTTAGGGACTTCACGATCGTAACTAGATGTTACAAATGTCAGCAGTATGGACATTCCGCAAAATACTGTAGAGACACCGACTCCACTTGTGGCCACTGCGGTTGCGTAGGCCATACAATTAAAGAATGCTCGAAACTGCAGGATCCACCTAAATGTGCTTCTTGTCAGCGGTACAACAAACCAAGCCAACATAGGACGGGAGATGCGCTGTGCCCAGCGAGAAAAAGTGCTGAAGCCAGATATTTAAATTCCATAGATTATGAGGGCGCCTAGAGCGCCGCACAGCAAGATAATATAGCACAGGATGGGTAATGTAACAAACGATTTTGTAAATGACATAGACACTTCCTTAGAATATGAATCTTTTACGTGTGACCCCGAACAATGTTCCACAATCATTCCTAATATCAACTGCAGCCATAATATCTTGTCACAAAATATCCGTAGCATTAACTGTAATTTTAATAGTTTGTTAACCTTATTAAGTCAGATTAATATTGATATCGATATAATTGTTTTAACTGAATGCTGGTTATCTTTTGCTTCCTCCACTCCCCAACTAGCTGGATATGACACTTATTCTACTAAAAAAACTAATATTTTACAAAATGATGGTGTTATTTTATATATTAAAAAAACAATTACTAATATTATAACAGAGGAACCCGCCTTTGTAGATGGTAACTGCCTCATTACAAAGATTGGAAACGATACCGCGATAGTGGCGATTTACCGTTCTCCCTCTTATCATAACATTACTAACTTTTTAGAATCACTTGCTATTATTTTACGAAATTTAACCTCATTTAAAAATGTATATGTGATCGGTGATTTAAACATAGACATTAAGTCGGGAAACAACGATCATAATTCATACGAATATTTAACATTTGCAGCCTGCTTCGGCTATTTACCGACCCATTTTCTTCCAACCAGAAATAAAAACTGTTTGGACCATATACTAGCCAAAAATAAAACACCTGTGAAAACTTTAGTATTAAATTCTTCCGTAACTGACCACAACTCTGTATTGTTGTGTTTGCAAAAATGTTATAATAAGTCTAATGTTATCACAAAACACACCACTCTGCAAAATGCCGGCGTGGTGCATGACCTAGACAACTTAGACTTAACGCCTATTTATGGTACAGACGACGTAAATGTATCAACGGAGTATCTTATTTCGTCCTTAACAAACATTATTGACAGAAATACACGTACCATATTGTTATCTCGACGAAATAAAATTATTAAACCATGGATTACTCCGGGACTTTTACGCTGTATAAGGCATCGTGATAAACTTCATAAAAAATTTACGAAAAAACCCAGAAAATGAAGTTCTCAAAATAACTTATTTTAGATACCGTAATTATTGTAACAATCTACTTAAGAAATTAAAACGCAAATATGAACAGACAGAAATACAAAATGCAGGTCAAAACAAGAAAAAATTATGGAAAGTCATCAAAAATATTACTAACACGAATAACATTAATTCGTCAGCACATCAGCTGATTGCAAATACAACTACCGCAGCAATTTTAGTTAATTCCGCAAATAATTTCTTTGCTAATATTGGTCGAAATTTAGCGGAAAAGGCAAAACTTCACAACAATAATTATCAATGTCACACCCAGCATTATTCCTGCATGGCTATTTCGCATTCTTTTGCCCTATTTGATACTGACGAATCTGAAGTAGAAAAAATTATTATGACATTGAGAAATGACTGTGCAACTGGAATTGACGAAATACCCTGTTCATTCATTAAGACATTCAAGCAACATTTAATACCTCCACTTACATATTTATTCAACCAGTGCTTTTTAAAAGGAATATTTCCCCATATTTTAAAAAAGGCCCTTATCAGACCGGTCCATAAAAATGGAGATAAGAGTTGCTTTAATAACTATCGCCCCATTGCCATACTACCGTCTATTTCTAAAATCCTAGAAAGACTTATCTATAACAGGCTAATAAAGTACTTAGAAAAGAACAGACTACTGGCACCTACACAATACGGCTTCAGAACTAACAAATCGACTGATGATGCAGTGCATGAGCTAACAGACTACATTGTAAGAAACACAGACTCAAAAAAATAGTGCTTAGCTATATTCCTAGACCTCGCAAAGGCTTTTGATACAGTCTCAATTCCAATTCTCCTTGAAAAATTATACAGCTTAGGAATAAGAGGACATGCACATAATCTTCTAAAAAGTTATTTAACTGACAGGACTCAACGCGTTAAAATAGGTGACACTGTAAGTGAGGAACTGACCGTCGAATATGGCATCCCACAAGGCAGCATCGTAGGACCATTGCTTTTCCTCATTTTTATTAATGATTTATGCCTCATCCCCCTACCAAACAATAGTAAAATAGTATCTTATGCTGACGACACTGCTTTATTGTTTAGTGCTGAAAATTGGACTGACACTTTCACATTAGCCCAAGCGGGCTTTGACATTGTCAATAATTGGCTTAAAAAAAACTTACTGACCCTAAATACCGAAAAAACTAAATACATGACGTTTTCCTATAACTCACTCACCCAACCGACTTTAAATTCATGTACAATATTAGCTCATAACTGTTTTGGCTCGCTATCGGAAAGTACTTGTAAATGCCCTCAACTAAGCAGTACAAACACCATTAAATATTTAGGTATAACAATTGATAAGTATTTAAATTTCAAGGCCCATATCGAAAGTCTTACAGCTAGAGCACGAAAATTAATGTATATTTTCAAAAATTTAAGACATGTCGCTAATGAAAAGCTACTGAAAACTGTATATTTATCACTTTGTCAATCACTGTTTGTATACTGCATAACGACTTGGGGAGGCTCCCATAAAAATACTTTGCTAAATTTAGAAAGAGCACAAAGAGCCATTCTGAAAGTTAGCACTTTCCGACCTTTTCGCTTTCCCACAGCAGAACTCCTTGCTAAATGTGATGTACTTTCAATACGCCAGCTATTCATACTACTAACCGTAATAAAAAAGCATTCACTAACACCATATATCCCATCACTCCAAACCAGCAAAAGACGAGCAGACATTGTTTGTTCAACTGAACGGTTTCGAACAGAACACTCCCACAGATTCTTTTGCTTTCTTGGCAGCTATTTGTATAATAAAATAAATCGTTCTCTATCTATATATCCTATGAATAAGTTTCAATGTAAAAAAACCGTACAAGAATGGTTAAAAAGAATTAACTACAATGACACTGAAAATTTTATATCAGTTTTTAAGTAATATAAATATAATTAAGACGCCAGCTATTATAATTAAGATTTATGTATTATTGTAATTTATTGTTATTGAACAAAATATGTTGACTAACCGTTATGCTATAATCACCAATTTAGATACCTAAGACACAAGTAAACAATTTTACTTAGTTTAGGTATCACCTAGATTAATTTGCACTACTAACCTTAATTAAAGTAATGTAAACATAAAATAATTTCATTGTTTGCGACAATTTGGCGCATATATGTAAATAATAGGTTATTTAATAAGATTTATGTATGTATTTAGGTTAATATTTTATTCAGAAATAAATTTATCTTTATCTTTATCTTTATCTTACCATATAAATGTGGAAGCGTAACGCTTCTTGCAAATCCCACCTACGTCTGGACCCCCTGAAGTTCAAACTGGTTGACGGGTCCATTCTAAGTAGCCGGAGACGCTCGACTATCAGTATGGATATATCACGAAAACTCGGAGTCAGGTCAAAAGGACTCCGTTCGTAGAAAAATTCAAATTCAAATTCAAATTCAAATTATTTATTTCTCAGATAACAGGATCCATTGGTGTTAGTAAAAATGAAGAAAACAAACTTATAGACTATTGTTAGTATGATATTATAAATTACTTAGAAACTAAAATGTCATGTACTTACGAGGCATCTCGTGCGGAATCATTGTCCGTACGAGATGCCTCAGTACACAGTGCACAGGCGCTCTGTGGTCGTTTGCAACAACTCTCAGAATGCTGTTGTCACTACCCCGGAGCCTACTAACCAAAGATGCTACCTTTCTCCGCAAGACCGCATTAAAGCAGCTTGTATGGGATAGAGCAAACATTGCAGAGGCACTGCAGTACCGGGGTAGTCTCAACATCATCCTGAACACGTTGTTGTACTGGACGCGAAGGGAATTCAGCGACCTTTGCGAACAGCTAAACCACAAGCCGCCCGTGTACAGACCCTGACAATACGCTTTAAAAAGCGTAATTTTTACTTGGTCCGTACAGTGGGCAAACCTGCGGGCCAGCATATTCCCGCGGACCGCCAATGCCCTGCGTTCCCTCTCGACGTCGTCATCTCTTTAAGGTCGTCGGCAAGAATATGTTCAAGGTATTTAAAATGAGAGACCTGTTTTACCCTCATGCCATTTAGCGAAATAGCTGGAAATGACTCTGGACACCTACTGGCGGCCTTGAAGACCATGAACTCGCTTTTTTTAACACTATAACCAAAAAGAGATTATAAGAAAAAAGCAACTATAATTTTTTTCTCGCTAAAACCAAATTTTTGCATTCACAAAACTTCTTGAATTCAGGAACCAAATTTTGTAAAAGGAAAATTTGACAAAAGGTAAAATTACACTACAAACATTTTTCAATGTTGTGATTTTATTTAAAGATTTTACTGTTTTGTAGTTATAGTTATTTGTTACACAAATTAATTTTTGTTTTAAAACTACTATAATGTTTTGAATTTCATAATTATTTATTACCTGTTTAAGCTGATGACACTATAGCTAATGCTCAATAAATGAATAGTAAATAGATTTCTCAAAGATGGCGCTACGGCTAAAAAGTCAT
Organism: Hyposmocoma kahamanoa; assembly: GCF_003589595.1. NCBI lineage: Eukaryota > Metazoa > Arthropoda > Insecta > Lepidoptera > Cosmopterigidae > Hyposmocoma > Hyposmocoma kahamanoa. The sequence continues at coordinate 6,098 of NW_020655862.1, read as the reverse complement.
TGAAAACCAAATACAAAGACCCGACAACAAGCACATAGAAAAAGTCATGAGGTCCTCTGGTTCGTTCCGTGCCATATCGTCGTAGTTGGCACAGCGTCTGTCACGGTTTGCTAGAAGACGTCGGTTCGAATCCGGCCGGATCGTGGGAATTTGTAGTATGCTAAGTGTTCTCTTCTATCTTTGTATTAATAATTATTGTTAACGCCGATAAATAAGACTTCATTATATGTGTAAATTAGACTTTTTTTTTACAATAATAAGAAAATAAAATACGACATTTTTTTCAAACAAAATAAGATCAATAAAGAAAGTTACGATACTATGATATTAGAGCATCGAGTATATAATCAGAAATAGAGATGAAACAAGGGCCATCTATCCCCGGCAACTCATCAAGCAAATGGGCCTTATATCACTTATAAATATCAACTCTCGTTTGCACTGAAATCACAAATGCAAAAGCTGATATAATATACCGCCAACAATTGACCTGTATGTACGTCTCCGTATATTCTAAAAATATTCTGCATTTATTGTAATTAAGATAATATTCCTAACAACGGGAGCTGTTCCATTCGGTGGTGTGGGAAAAGCAGCAAAACATCTAATTACAAAATAAACAGAATCACATTTCATCGGTAATTAAATATTATATTATATGTATTATATTTCGTCCATTATAGCAAAGCTCAAGTTAAACGGTCGATTTGAAGTAAAACAGTTGACGACATCCGTCAATTGTTTCGAATTCGGGCTGTCAATCGGAGAGCAGTAGCATACTAACTTTAATGTCCCAACCCTTTTTAATAAAGCATAAGTACGTTGTGCTTGAGTATCAAGACTATTCAATCAATACACCAAACATCCGAAACCATTTAGCCAACGACGGTGAGTAGAAAAGATACATATATACTCATTACATACTCAGATGTATCCTGAAGAAAATTACCTATTCCTGGGGCAGCCTGGTAAAAAACCCTACTCTCGAAGCTATGGCGAGCGAAGCACTGAGGCAAGGCGACTAAAATATAACGAATGCCCGTTGTATACTGTTAGGGCGCTTTCCCACTATGTCGTGACGACAGATAGTCGTGTAGTTTAAAGTGTCGTGACTTGTATATTTAAATGAAGTTGTTCACATCGTTCACAATGTTTTTGACGTTACAACGACAGTCTGTCGTTCCAATGGGAAGAGCTAGAACGACAGTCGTCCGAAGATAAATAAAAGCGTCACGATAAAAATGTGAAGGCAGATAATCGCAGTTTCGAACGATTCTGTCGTGCAAACGACAAGACGGCTGCCGTGAACCGATAAATTTCATCAACATACAACGATAAAATAGACGTCCACGACACAGTCACGACAAATAATCGTTATATGGGAACAGGCTAGACGCGACTGTCGTCGTTATCGTTATAAATAAAACGTTATGACATAATGTCGCAATTACAGGTTGCAAAATGCCACCTCATGCCATTTTGCACTATCCCGAATCGTCAAAGGATGCCACGTGACTGGGGCCCTACTCTCGACGCACGAAATCTGTAATATGCCCGTTTTTCCACTATGGATCACCTACAGACTTGAGTTTCGATCGGGGTTAGAATTAAGAATGTATGACAATGCGATTGCGTATTCCATACTTGTACTATCCATAGTGAGAAAACGGCCGTAACTACGGATTTCGTGTTTCGAGAGTAGGTCCCCTGGTAGGGAATCACGATGACACACCTTTGACTTGTCGACATAAGACAGACCTGACACAGTATCATGGACGAACGCCAACCGGAAAGGGTTTGGTGGAATGAGCTGATGTGATGCTATCTGTCGTATTACGAACCGTGGTATTGCAACTCTACTCGAAAGTCAGCTGGTCTGAGTGACATGGTACATTTGGAGACCTATTTATTCATTATTTTCCTGAGTTAAGAGAGAGCTTCGTATCCCAGTCTTATAACAGACTTGGTAAGTAATTTCTCTTAATTTTATTCTTTATGCTATAGTATGCCTATGTATTTCACTTCTAGGAAAAAGCCGGCGACCTGAATTTATTACGTCCGACCATGTTCAACAACTTATTATTATTTTGCTTATGACTTAAGTCATTCATTATTAATTAATTGTAAAGCAACCATCTTTAAAATGCCCAAGACTAGCAAAGTCCTTTACACTTTTGACAATTGGTACTGTGAAGTGATTCAAACCATGCCAACACCTTTTCAGATACATAATCTTCGCTATTGCTGTTCTCAAATGCCATATAAAAAAAATAATCTCTCTCAATTTTTTCATAACATTTACGTATACCTTCGTCAGTGTTTAAGCAACCATTCCTAATACCACATCTTCCATATACATCTAGTTGCAGTCCATATTTAGACCGAAGTTTTTTTGTAAGTTTAGGATGTATACAAGACGATCTTTCGAGTTACAATTCGATGCAATCCATACGGCAGCTAACCGTTTATTTTTCAACTTTTCAATAAGGGAGCTATTTATTGGTGGCAAATCATTAATGTTTATCCATTTCATGTCTATTTTAGGTCCAATCATTTCATTCCGATTGTTTTTTACAATAAGGTACGGATGGACAATATCAGAATTAAGCTTGTATGTCCAAGTTAAATTGATTTTACCATTCAAATTATCAGGTACTTGGTAATAAGCTGCCGGCTCGACGGAAAACAAAAGGTAGTGTTGAGTTTGGGATCTACTGGATGGCAATGGGATCTTCTCCCAAGTGAAACGATTATAGTGCCCGGCATTGATAATCACAACATCGTAATCTAATACGTTTTCGAAATATGAACGATTTTTAGTTATGAAACAGTCTTGTAATGAACAGTTTTGGGATGTAAAAGATTTTTGACCAGTTTTAAGATATCGATACTGCCAATCCAGTGGATCTTCGCGTATAAAAGTCCACTCTAAAATGTATATCAAGTCTCTTTGTTTTTCATGACTACAAACAAACGAAATATACAGTAATAAAGAAAATAAACAGTAAGGAAAAGGCATTACTAAAGGCACAAAAGAAATAAATTTTGAAATGCGAAAATTAATGCATTAAAAGAATAAGTTAGACGATACCTATGACTCCTCAAGCCATACGTGTGTATAATACGCTACTCAACAAAATTATGGTATAACGGCAATGAGTCAAATGTTTTATAACATTCAACAAAGGCAAATATTTCAACATAAAACAATAGATCTACACAATTGCAATTACACTGTAGTGCATCTGGCTTGTTCTCGAAGGTGCACACGAGTAACATTCAAGTCATTATTCATAACGAAGTCGCCTGTATCACGATGCGAGCACGTGGCAGCGCTAATGGCAACCTGGCCGTGGTTGCCAACAGGCTGGACGGACCGTACTAAAATCATTGAGTGCAACTACATGTGCAGAGGGTAGTAGTCTAGCCTGGTAATTTTTCTGGCTAGTATTAGTCTAATTGTATTGTGTGGTATTAAACTTATCATGTTAAGTGTGTGCGTAAAAAAAAAATTGCGTTATTGAACGTTAATGTTAGTCCTCTGCCGTGATTGTGAGTTTGGATCATTTGAAATGAAACATTCTTATATATTTTTTAAACTAATTATGTATATTAATCTTTTAAAAACATATTTCAGTTGTATTTAGAATAGCCAAACTGCTTATTTATAGTAAAACTCCAACAAAAATCATTTCGATTAATAAAATTAATCAATTAAGTTTTTAATGGTAAAAAAGAATAATAGATTTTAAATAATAGATTGAACTGTTCTAGAGTGTAGTGGGTAGAGTAAGTCCAGTGGCGTGGCTGAAATGAGTCAAGTGGGGCGAGTGGATGGAAATGTTTTATTAACAAAAATAATCAGATAGGACATTAAAATAAAGTGCATAATGTTATTTTAATAAAAAACTGGTATTTGATTATGTTTACGTACTAAACAAATTTTCACTTAAAATCAAAACGTTTATGTATATATACATAAATTAAAGTTTGAGGTATCATTCCTGGTCTTTCTTCAAATAATCTTTCTGATGACCGAAATGAAGTAAATTCAGTTATTATTTCCATTATTATTATAGACGAAGTTTTCTTGTTAAGTAAGTCGTAGAACATGGCACCAATCGGCAACATCGTATACACCTATAGTTCTATTGTGTTTTGTCTATGTAACTGCAATTTACAACACTTTATCGTGAAAATGGTAATCTCAGCGAATGATTTACAATGTTGTAGGTATTCCATGCTTTGGCTATTCTTTCAACCGCACATTTTGTGGCATCAAAGTCTATTTCATCGATCAAGAATCTGAAAAATAAAACAAAACTTAGTATCGTTTAGTGCCCTTTGAATGTAAACATGTTTGTTACCCCTGCCCGCCTTATACATTTATGAGGCTTCCATTTTTGAAAAAAGTAATATACATTTATTTGTTAAAAATATTGACATCAATCCTCGAAGTCATAGAGATCCCAACAGACTACTCTTTGTTGAAGTACCCAAGATGGAGAAATATAACCAAAATTGTTTGTGTATGTGTGTTAGAATTTATGACCGAGTACCAAATAACATTAAAGGCTTACTTGTTAAATTATTTAAAACAAATTTATACGAATGATTGAACGATAAAGTATATTATAGTAATAAGGAATTTTATAGATCGAGCTACACCAAGCCACACCAAGCTAGCAAGCCACAGCAATAGCCTTCGACTCCTGAACAACCAGCGTTTTATTTGCCTACCAGCAGCTACACAACAGGCTCCTAAAGCCACAACAAATCGTGATGAAGGTAGTCGTCGACAGCGCAAGAGGGTAGACAGATATGTCTGCTCATAAAGCTGTCATCTGCCGCCGTCCAGTCAACCCGTGACCATGGAGCGTGCAACCGTTCCGAAATATCGGGAAAATAAAAAGAAGCTATACCGTGGTAAGAAACCTCATACTAGTGATAATCATTTATAAGGAATTTTATTCAATAATTGTATTGTTATATAAATGAATTTAAATTAAGTACATTTGACTATTATCACTACCATATTACAATGTTATATTAATTAATTAAACTTATAATTTAATGTACTATTTGTTATCTTGACAAATAAATGATTTTTTATTTTTTTTAACATTACGATACCTCACACGTAAGTAGCCGTGAGCCACTAATCGAAATTCAAACACTAGAAAAATTCCTTCGATCCGGTTGGATTCAAACCAGCGAATTCTGCATAGAATCCTAACGCTCTCCCAACTGACCGAACCAGTAGACTTTACGAATTATTCTGTGCTTGTTCTCTTCTGCCGGCCCAATGTGAGTTGGAGATATCACACGTTTTCCGAGGGTTGTGAACCTTCTTTAACGTGCAGGTTTCATCACGATGTTTCCCTTCACCGAAAACCTCATAGTCAATTTCAAATTAAACTTGGCACATAAATTCCGAGAAACACAGAGATGCGAGCCCGCATTCGAACCCACGGCCTCTGCTCGAGAGGCGGTAGGTCACACCATCAGGGCACGTTTATTCGACACAAATGTCACTTGATTATTATGAAAAAAAGATATTCTGCAGGAAAACAAATATAAACGAGAAAAATAATAAATACTTTCATCGATTTCTCACAGCTAGCGCTACGGCAAAAAAATCGTTAACAACTAACAACAAAGATCTGCAACAAACAGATAGAAAAATTCGTGAGGTCTGCTGGTTTGTTCCATAGCCCAATTGTGAGAGCGTCAGGCACGGTATGCTGAAGCCGCTGGTTCAAATGCTGCCGGATAGAAGGAATTCCTTCTAGTATTTGATCTTTCTATTTATAATTATAACAAACTGGTGGAGTAATTACACGAACATGGGACTTGTCAACGTGTATCAGGGTGATGGGCACAGTGGCAGTGCCCCTAAGATCTTTGCGAAAAGCTCTACGTGGCACTACAATTGTCATGGATGTGTCGCTTGCCATCCGGCGCACGATTTGCTGGTCCCGTCATTTGGAATTATAAAAAAAAGTAATTACAGACAATAGAATTTAATATCATGGTAGTAAAACATCGTGGTATATAAACTTTGTATTAAAAAAAATAATATTTCCCTTCGTACATCT
>NW_020655861.1:0-32598 GCF_003589595.1 Hyposmocoma kahamanoa | reverse complement strand
CTACTTTCTGAATTCTACCGTTGAGATATGACGAGACAAGTTTCGACGCCTTGCCATTTACACCGTAATGTTCCAGCTTCCTAATAAGAGTATTATGATCAACGCAATCAAATGCCTTTGAGAGGTCACAGAAAACACCAATAGCGTTCTGGGACCTTTCCCAAGCATCAAAGATGTGTTTTAGTAACGCTACCCCCGCATCGCTAGTCGATCTACCACTAGTAAACCCGTATTGTTCACTATGAAAAATATGATTCCTACCGAAAAAGGACAGTAATTGAGTTAGCATAACCTTTTCGAATATTTTACTTAAAGCTGGTAAAATTGAAATGGGCCTATAGTTGCTAGGATCAACTTTCCTACCGCTTTTGAATAAGGGAATAACCTTGCTGTATTTCATTAAATCGGGAAAAACACCTTCGTCAACGCACCTATTGAAAGCTACAGCTAACTGTTGGGAAATGAGATTAATAACTGAGTCTATAACTTTAGTTGATATGCCCCAGAGATCTTCAGTTTTTTTAACATGTATTGACTTAAAAGCTTTTATGATGTCTTGTGGATTAACATGACGAAAATTAAATAAACTGCCACAAACGTTAACATTTTCCTTTAGGAGATCAATAGCAAGTGAAGGGGAGGAATTTAATGATTTTGTAGTGTTCACAGCAATTTCCGAAAAGAACGATTCAAAAGCTTGGGCTACTTTATCTTTAGATTTTATAAGTTTGCTGTCTAATTCTAAAACTATATCTCTATCGTGTAGTTTAACCCTGCCTGACTCTTTATTTATTATGCTCCAAGTAGTTTTAGATTTATTTATCGATTGTCTAATTTTGTCGCTGTGAAACTTAACCTTAGCAGCTACACAAACTTTTTTAAATATTTTCGAATAAATTCTAACATATTCTATAAAATTGGAATTATTATTATAAGTTTTCATAGCATATAGCTCATACAAACGAGACCTACTCTTATGAATACCTACTGTTGCCCAGTCGTTGAATTTAGTCTCTCTATGGAAAGTTAATGTTTTCGATTTAAATATATTGTCAAATTCATTTTTAATTAAACCAAATATCGTGTTATATAAAGTATTTGGATCCTCCGGTATATGGGATAGGGAATTTAAACTATTGCCGATATTATTTTGAAATCTAATGATTCGTTCTGTGGTAATCGGTCTGCAGAGAAATTGGTCTACCTTCTTGCTCATTTTACAATTAAAAGAAGCCAATTGGCCACTATGGTCGGATCTTAAGCAATTAATTATTGATTTAGACACTGCGTCTGTGTTACAAAAGATGTTATCAATACAAGTAGAAGAGGAGGCAGTAATGCGAGTTGGTTCTAAAAGAAGATTAATCAAGTTAAAACTTTGAAATAAATTAATGAGTCTTACAGAAGTAGAACAGTTTTCCAACAGGTTTACATTGAAATCTCCACATATTACTACGTTTTTTTTGGTTGGAAAAATCCGCTTTAAACTGTCTTCCATAATTAATTCAAACTCGTTAAAATTAGTAGAGGGGGGCCTGTAACACATAAGACGACAAACTGATCCAATTCCACACATGAAATCTCAATAGTTCGTTCAGTAGAAAGATTTGTGATATCCTTACGCTCTTTAAATTTTAAGTTACGCTTAATAATAATCATGGATCCGCCTCTACTTAAGCTCTTTCTTATGAACGAACTGACTATTACATAATTTTCTATATTGTTAATGGCTTCGTAATCTTTCAGCCAGTGTTCTGTAACACAAAACACGTCAACGGAAATATCGTGCAAAAAAAGACTTATTTCTAATGTTTTGCCAGAAAAGCCTTGAATATTTTGATGTACTACATGGAAACGATTAGACTTTTCTGTTGTCGTGTTTTTTAGTTTAAATTATGCTTATTAAAAAGTATACTGTTGCTACTTAAAGTAGGAGCATTGTCGTGGGACTGTGTTATATCTTCTATAACAGCGTCCTTAATATTAAAAGATAGCAAACTAGCTATATGTCTTAGATACCTTAGGGGTAAAAGTAAATTATCCTCAAAAAGATTGAAGTTCCTTACGAACTTATTAATATCAAAACAAAATATAACGTCACTATGACGGCAAGTCAAATTATGAATGTGCGAATTTATGTTGTATATATACTTATTACGAGCGATGCCTAGGTTAGAGCAGTAAGGGAATGCACTTAGTATGAATTTACACCCACACTTCTCATGAATTCTCAAGAACACGTCAATGCTACTATTTACTTCTTTTTTACTAATGTTAGTACTATCACCTATTATAAGAATCACTGTTGTATATTTATCAAAGTTGCAATCACTTAACAGTGTAATAATTTGACTAAAAGTAGCTCCTGGATAGCAATAGTTGACTACCCTTTGTTTTAAGTGGTTACTAAGGTGGTGGCCTAGTCCTACGCCTATTTTATCAGAAAAAACTACCGTTCTTCTGGATGGCCTGGTCGGAGTTCTAATAGTCTTGGTTGACCGTTGACTGTGTCGAACTTCAACAGTTGTAGTGGAGCAGACACGTTTTCCTGCAGCAACGCTGGCATACGATGCACGTGTTGGTTGCGTTGATGATGTGGGTGGTGGGGACGGAGTCTGATTTGTTTCTACTGGACCATTTGTTTCACTAAGCTCATCGTGAAGAAGGACTTCAGTAAGTTCTCTATACTCAGTACCCAGCTTTAAAAGCTCATTAGTTGCAGCTGAAAGTTCTTCTAGTTGTTTCTGCGTAGAAAGTAGGTCTTTAGTTCGCGATTGAAGATCTAACTCTAGATCTTTCACTTGTTCGGCCATCTTCACCTTGTCCTTGTGTAAATTTAATTTTTCTGATTTTAGTTTCTTAAGAGTTTTCGATTTCTTTCTTATCAGGTTGGTTAATTTGGAAAATCTTGGGTCTTGCGATTTAGTGCTGCATAATTTACTGTTGCATACATTCCTGTCTCCCAGAGCTAGTTCATCACGGAGTGACAAGGTCGTTAGGTGGTCGTAACTTCCGCTTTGTTCGTGTAATGATGCAACTTCAGCATTTGATTCCTTTACCTGTCTTTCAAGAAACCTGATACGGTCTAAGGCATCTTCGTGTTCCTGGTGATTTTCTCGGAAGCTCTCTATAATTAATTCCTTTCGTTTGCACTCTTTTTCTAATTCTTCACAAAATCGTCGAATTTCATCAAATTTCCCTTTTAATGTCATTCGTGAAGTCTTGAGCGCCTGCATTTCCATTTCATATACATCGCGATATGATATGATAATGCAATTCCATCGTTAGGTTTATTGGTAAATAATTTTATATTTAATTTAGATTAAACAAGACTCATTTACTATACATTTTGGTTGCAACTTTGTTTGTTACATAATCATTTAATTTTGCTTTATTAATGTTTTCAGGAGAGCCGACATTAACACCTCCACCACGTTCACCAGGTTACGCACCTGCAACCCCTGCCTCTGGCGACGCTAAACACCACCCACCAGACGGTACTTCTTCCGACAAGGTATACTATAGGATTATTAATTTTTCACCACCATCATCAACATGTTATAGGCTCTGTACGCATTACGACTCGTTGATGATGATATTTGCAATATTTGTTTATTCAATACCATTGGCTTACAATTATATGGACGTCGGGTCCGCGCTAAAAAGTGTCCGAACTTATAGGGCGTTAAAATCGTATACAGAGCGTCATTCACGCTTTAGTCTTCGTTTGTTCGGCTGACAGCGAAGCAAGCAAAATTAGACAGTACTGCGATGACATTACAATTTAAATTCAACGTTTTAGCTTTTTCATATTCCTTTACATGTCACTACGTTTAAATATGTTGATTTGGGACATTTTTTTCGTGGTTTTTGTATTAGACCCGTCGTCCATTTATTTGTAAGTCAATGTTCAATACTGTATTTTTTTTTGTGAAAATTCTCCACTACAGCAAGGCTCGGTCACTCGCTAAGATTACGCGATAAGTGCCTACCGCTGAGTGCGCCGGCGTCGGCGCAAGCGCTCACGCAAGTCTTTCATTTATGAGCATTCGGCACGACTGCACACGGCGGGCAACGTTATTTTCACCTCTCTGAGCGCGTGCTTAGGTTCCTTTTTCCTCGTAGTGACCGCCTGGTGTCATCAGTCAGATTTAGTAGGCTATTATAGCGTAGGTATTTTTCATTTTATATGAGAGTCATGTATCTTTTACTAGCTTACTTTCACTCCTTCTGAAAGTTCGTCCAGGGTAGTACTGCCAGTTTACAATTACAGGCACATGGGACTTGTCAATTTATGTTCTCATGTGGGGTAAAGCGGCAGATATTCAAACCATATTTGTATTGCAAAAACGAGCGATTCGTTCTGTGTACCGTCTAGGCTCTCGGGTTTCTCTCAGAGAAAAGTTTAAGGAGACTGGTATTATGACTGTGGCATCACAGTGCATTTACTCAAATATTTTATATGCCCGTAAAAATATACATAATTTCAATAAGAAAGAAGATATCCATAATATTAACCTTAGAGCTAAGTCCAAAGTCATGGTACCACGATTTCGTTTAACCAAGGTAAACAACTCTTTTATGGGGAACTGTATACGTTTTTACAATAAGATTCCGGAGCATATATTAAGTTTATCCTAAGTTTAAAAACTACATTAAAAATATTTTGATCGAAAAATCATATTACAAAATTGAAGACTACATGTTAGATAAAGATGTATAGAAAGACGACATGGTCCAGAATCCACACAAATTTGATTCAAAGTGTATTCCATAGCATTTAAGTTTATTTCAAAAGAGCATCCCTAGAGTTTCTTGCTCGTTCTTCTCAGGGAGGTCAGCGTAGTGAACGAGCAGTAGCTTAAATGTGACGTTTTCAAGTGTAAATTTATTTTACCTATGGAATAAATAATCTTTGACTTTGACTTTGTAAAGCTCTGATTGACTTTGTAACTGCTATGGACAGGCGTGTAGCTTACCATAAGACGGACGACTTGTTCGTCCCGTCCCTTAATATTGTATATATACATATAAAAAAACGTGACTATTAAGTAATCTGTGACTACGTGCTTACCGCTTAACGGCGCGTGTGTACGCTAAGAAAAGTCGCTGGGTCTAAGCAAAAATTCGTGTCGTTTCTACACGAACTGTGTACACTGTCTCGGCGCCGGACAAGAAATAATCTTGTCTACCCCCGACTCGACACGCTCTGTCGCTATTGTATGGGGCGCATTGTCAGTGAACGAATGTTTATGCGTGGACTGATATTGCAAAGTACCACTGTCCAAAATGCATGATTTCCTTATAAGTTTAGTAGAGGAACGACCTGTATTGTGGGACAAAACCTTAGAGATTTATAAAGATAAACGACGTACTTTTGAAGCGTGGAGAGAAATATTTATTATTCTATATATGTAATTTGCAATCACCATTTTTTTTATTAGTAGTCAACATATTTCTTCACACAGTCGGTAGTAAAGCGACAGCTACCTGGATATGCAATAACACGTTTACCCTATACACGTCTGCCCGAAAGCATTCGTGTCGTGTACATGCTCATCGTTTTCTTGTCTGCAACAGACACGAAATATTTTCGTGGCTAGATCCGACAAAATTCTTGTCGTGTACAAGGCCATTCTCGTCTTTTCTGTTGCAGACACGACGAATTTCTTAGCGTGTACAGGCGCCGTAACTGAGACGGTTCCTGATAGTTTACGTAACAATTATGACGCGCTGCATACGGGATAATACTTTCAACAAAATTTTCTGTCGATATTCAATAACAAGTTGATTGAAGAAAGTGCCAAATGGCATGTCTATTCTCTTCAATTATCAATGAAATAGTTTTATTTTATTATCTTTTCCCACGTCAACAATTGACTATTTTGGTAGGCGGAAAATATAAAAAGACTCAGACTGGTGGAAGGTCATTCCAACATTTAGAAGCGAGGAAGCGGTTTTATTTGTTTTTTTTTCTATGATTTTTCTCGCCATCCAGAAACTTATGAATTACGTGACCATAATTTTTGTTTTCCCTCGGAGCGGGACGCCTGTAAATTTGTTATTCTTTTAAAAATAAAACACTTGTTTATGATAGTTACGAAATGTTTGATATTAAAAAAAGGTACTAAAAAAGATTAATGATCGAAAATTAAAAAAAAATTGGTCTTGTGTAATCTGGGGGCTGACCCTTAGAGCAGTTGTATGATCTAAGGGCTGACCATATATATTTTTCGAATGGACAAATTTACTTTAGTATGTAAGGTTTAGTTCTTAAATATACATGTAACTATTGGCATGATTTTTAAATTATATGTCACGTGTGTCGTGTTATGTCAAAGCAGGTTTGGGGACAGCGGGATACGAAGCTTAAAAGCGGGACTGTCCCACTCAAAGTGGGACGTAATAATATGGTCACGTTACTTATGAAGTTACTTCACTCAGCCAGTACCTTTGCAGCTACCAGAAGCTGACGAAAGATGTCGCTATATTAATTGCAATATTTTTAATATTTCGTTTCTAGTCTTCGGAGACTGCAGTCGGCGGTGTTTCCCGAACCCCCAGTACTGCGCTAACGCGAAAAGAGAGTTACAAGGCACAACGCCAGCACTATCGCCGTGAGAAGAAACGCGCTGCGTCCGCGTTGCTGCACTCCATTGAGGACCCTAGCGTTGTGGTTCTTGCGGACTGGTTGAAGGTATTTTTTTATACATTTTTAATAACGTACTATAAAGGCTGATCACATGTGTAAGTTTGCCTATATACAGTGTGTTAGGGCACGCACTGTACAAACTTTAAGTGTGGGTCAGTCAGGTCCTATTGTACAAACTTTTAGAATTGTGGACATAGGATTATGATTTTTGTCGTGTTTGTAAGAACAGCTGAAATACTTTAAAATTCATACATAAAAACAGTACCTTAATTTGGTTATTTTAGGATTAAATTACAAAAACTTAGTTTTTTTGGTAAAAATTTACATTCATTATTTTTTTTAGGCAATCCCCCACTTTTTTATGTACATGACAGATATTTTATTCAATTGCCGCTAGTCTTAGCTTTCCGAAAAAATATTTTTTATGTTCGTACTGCTTTTACTTCGCATAATATGATAATTTTAGAACAAACGTCTAGTAAACTAAGTATAACAAATCAAAATGGCTGCCATTCCTAGGGAGTCGAGTTTTGACCCCACATGTATTAGTGTTTTCCACATAATATTGAATACTAAACACCCCCTTAAAGTTTGTACAGGGCGTGCCCTAACACACTGTATAGGTAAGGCACTATCTTACAGTGAGGAGGAGGGATGTAGCAGGCTGGTTCAGTTTATATTTAGAATTGCATAAATAATAGAAGGTTGTTGTCAAATGGACATCTGGAGAGTTTTGGACAAAGCTTTCGAATTGAATACACGTAGTAAAGTTTTATTTATGAATATAATCCTCGTTTATCATTGAAAAGTGCCTCTCGCTACGCTACCCTTACAGTAAAACACTCATAGCCCCGCACTACGGGAATCCCTGCGCGTGCCATGTACACACCCATAGACAACCACAAATTACACCCACTTACCCGAATTGAACCCGGGACCTCTGCGTGGCAGACCAGCATGGTAACCGTTCGGCTATGGAGGCAGTTTAAAAGACAACATCCCTTATGTTGCTGTGATCCCAAAGTAAGTAACTACAGCACTTTGCACTGCTATTACAGTAGTGTTGTAACTCGAAATATGTGAAATTGAATATTATGTCATTACTGAACGTAACATTTAATTCTCTACACGTCAAAATAACCGTCGTTAGCATATTGTAAGAAACAATCAAAATATCTACTTAACTCAAAATGTGACACCCTTTAGGTGGTCAAAATTATCCTTATTCACAAACATGAAATTATTTTTTCAATTTTATTTTTAAATATATTTGAGAAATTGTTTAAGTGTCTATAATAATATATTACTTACTTTACTTATACTTTTTCGTCTATTCAGAGAAAGTCCTCTTTTTGAGTTAATACACTATTGCATTAACAGTGGGACTTGTGTTATGAAAATCGGAAACAACGACGGTACCACAAACACCCAGACCCGAGACAAGCTAATTTTGTGCATTGACCCGGCCGGGGATCGAACCCGGGACCTCGACAATATTTTGGCCATCATCTTCGTATGTGCTGAGGTTTTCAGTGTCGGTATATTCAGCTGTATCGGGATAAGGAGACTTAACCGTTTCAATTAAGCTATAAAATGATAAATTACTTATCACTAATTAATTAGGCACTAATTTCTTATTCTACTCTGGTTCCATGGACATGGCAACATTGCAGAGTGGAGCTTAGTATTACAATCTGTGGAAATTGAAGAACGGTAGTAGCAACATCAGGTCTCTTTTAGAAACTGTATTAAACTCCCGATATTCCTTACATACCCACTATAAAAATGGGTAAATATAGATTCTGAATAATATGGTTTTCTCTACTCCATAAACTATGAAACTGAAACTCATAATAATAACTCTGATAATCGTAATATTATTACGATGTGATTATAAAAGTACAGTTTTCATTTCTGACGACCTCGTGGACCTAAAAATTTACACTGTGGGCGCTGGATGCGGAGGTCCCGGGTTCGATTCCCGGTAGGAACAATTTGGGAAATGAACTTTTATAAATTGGTTCTGTTCTGCGTGTGCCCCAGAGTGAATTCCGTTGCTCTTGTACTCACAGTACAAGGAATTTAGGGTTATTTGGGACATTATCATTGTTATTTTCCGAGTTTTTGTGATATCGTCCAAGAATATTTTTTCGGACTGTGTTCTCCAAGTTTCATCTACTTCCTCCGACTTTGTTCTTTAACTTTATTCTACTTCCTCCGACTTGTTTTTTAGCTTAATCCACTTCGTCCTAGTTGTGAAGTATACGCATATATTACGAATACTAATAAATTAATGATATTTTGTCTGTTGCAGGTCCGAGGCTCTCTAAAATCATGGACAAAGTTGTGGTGTGTGTTGAAACCCGGGCTTTTACTGTTGTATAAAAGTCCTAAAGCTAAAGTAAGTGAATTATTACTTTTGATTTTTATTGAATTGATACTCAATTATTTTTTGTGAAATTACTCCACTAATTTGTTATAATTATTAATACCAAGATCGAAAACTCAGAAAAAATCCCTTCGATCCGGCCGGATTCGAACCGACGTCTTCTAGCATACCGTGCCAAACGCTATACCAACTAAGACACGGAACGAACCAGCGGACCTCACGAATTTTTCTATGTGTTTGTTGTCGTGTCTCTGTATTTGGTTTTTCAACGACTTTTTAGTCGTAGCGCCATCTATGAGAAATGTATGAAAGTTTTATCACCCAGTTTGATACCTTTACAGCTACCAGCCATGGCGATAGATGTCGCTATTCACTTACTATATTACTTTTGTTTCATTTTATATCATACAAAAATCGTATTTTTATGTAAATAAAAAAATGAACACCAAACTTAGAATTACACTCACAATTACAAAAGTACACTATACCTAGTACGTGTACATTTATAAAAACGAGCGTATAATATTATACATTGAATTTACTTAACAATTCTCTGCCTCAAGAAATCTAATTTATTAAATATTATTTGCAAGAATTGGCTATTTGTTCTTTGTGTTATAATTGTTCGTTACATTAATTAATCGACTTTAAAAAAAGGGAGGTGGTTCTCAATTCTGCTGTTTTTTATACAGATATATATGATACGCGATAACTTTGGCATTTGAAAATCGATTTTGATGATTTTTTTTTGAAAGAGGGTACCTCAGTAGCAGTCCCATTTAAATTTTAAGAAAGTATTCCATCTCTAAGGGTGGTAAACTAGGATATGAATGACTTTTGAGGTCGGTTTTTTTAGTACTCTAAACTGAGATTGTTTTAAATTCAGTATATACAGGGTGTAACAGCAAGGTGTAGTCATATTAAAGGAGCCAAACCTATACTTGATCTAGACCCTCTGTGCAAAATATCAAATAAAAATAAGTGACTTTTAATGTTGATATAAGTTTAATTATGTTTGTATAAATAGTGATTGTCCGAAACAACCACTGCGTCACAACTCTATTGCTAGTTACGTTACTACGACTTCACAAATTCATTCATGAAACCTGGGCGGCCGCAAGCGGGGGGGAAAGAACAGCTGACTACAATTGAAATGCCATTGTAAAAACATGATTTGAATATGTTGATAATACGTTAATATTAAGTAACAAAATCTTTAAATATCTAGAAAAATCGAATTATTTCTAACAATATTATTTTATGCCATACCTAGGTACGCGTACGTACTTATTTACATACAATTTAAAGGATATTTATTTACTTATTAAGCCCGTAGTTACGCACGCCTTCATCGTATACACATTCTACATAATTTTGTATTAATACATTTATTTACGACAATTTTACAATAGTGGATACTTTTTTAATTGGTACTTACGTATTGTTCAATTCATACACGTTTTAATGAATTTCCTACGAATTGTAATTCACTGTTGTACAATGTACGAAATATTGACTTGTTTACGACAATTTTGAATAATAAGTACAATCACTGCACGCACTGCTGGCACATTTCACACATTTACAGGTAAGGTTCAAAATGCCGACCTCCATGCAATATGCATATTTCCGTGCGTCGGTACAGAGACTGCTCTACTCTTTGAAGCATCTGCAGAGTGATTTGACTAAACGCCATTTCGATCCGCTGCCTCATTTCTTCTGCGCTTTCACAGGACTCCGCATAAACAATATTTTTATATGACCCCATAAAAAAAATCGAGCGGTGTCAAGTCTGGGGACCGCGCTGGCCAGGGTACAGGACCTCCCCGCCCAATCCACTGCGGGAAACGGTCGTTCAGATGGGAACGTACATTTCGAGCAAAATGTGCCGGTGCTCCATCGTGCTGGAAAGTCATCCTGTGTTCCATCACGAGTCTCACGTATTGTGTCACTGGCAGAGCCATCAGAACGTCATCCAAGTCTTCTGTTAGGAATCTTAAATAATTGGCCCCATTCAGACTTGCCGGCAAAAACACTGGACCGATGACGGCACAACCTATTATACCAGCCCACACGTTAATCCGCCACTGGTGTTGAAAATTTGATTCCCTTGATACGCGGGGATTTAAATGAGTCCAAAAATGTTCATTATGCATATTGATAATGCCCGCACGCGTAAATGACGCCTCGTCTGTCCACAGTACCGACGAAGCGAAGTCGGGAGACCTCCCAACCTGGTCGCGGTACCAGCGGCAAAATGCCAAACGTAGATCATAGTCCGTTTGTAACAGCTCCTGCGTTCTTTGAAAATGGTATGGGTGCTGGCCATCATCCCGTAGCACACGCCACACACTCATATGGTTCACACCACCAAAGGCTGCCGCAGCACGACGAGTAGGTACTTGTCTTTGGATTGCCGAGAAAATGTTCCAAAACATCTGCCTCGAATTCTGGGTCTCGTGAACTCGGCCGGCCTTCAGAACTGGAACCACGGAACGATCCACTATTATGAAGTCTCATAACCATCTTCCTGAAGCATTCCAGAGTAGGAAATGGTCGACGTCGATTTTCTGGGACGCCATCAATAAACTTTGCCCAATAAATTTGGCGAGTCTGGCGCAAGCTCCCATCGGCTGCGCCTACGCACAACATCATCATCATCTCATAGTAATCACTATTGCTTAAGCGTGACATAGTTTAAATAAACACAAAAACGAGACACAAACAAAACGATGACACCTATTTAGTCCTCACAACGCAAACGGCAATTACAGACTGTTACAAAAAATTAAAAAATAGCGTCTCTGCCTCAGCGGCGGCACATCAAAGGACGCCGACTGAAACGCAAATTTTGGAATATAGGGTAACGTTTTCATAATGTACCTACAGGATGAAATTAAAATGATTACCATCCTTTTAAAATAAGACCCTTCTCATGATACAAATTACATCATTACATACACATTAAACGAATACCTATATCCTACGTATCTACGACCTTCAACGTTGCACTGTATACGCATTTGTTTGTAAACAAGCTCTGACCATCACCCGTACCACTTCCACACAACGCAAGAACTGACTGAGTGATTACGGATATACTGCACTAAGGAGGCAGTCACCCATCGGAAACCCACGACGACGTCCGAAACGAAAGCCTAACACACTAACCACTACACCATGGAGGCAGTCGACTATGGTAATCAAATCCACAACTGCCGAAACGAAAGCCTAACACTCTAACCACTACACCATAGAGGCAGTCGACTATGGGAATCAAATCCACTACCACCACAGTCTAACATTAACCACTACTCCACATCACGATGTATAAAATCAAATGCTGGCGGCGAAAATCAAAGGTGATATTTTTGCCGCTAAAGTTGCCGCCAAAGGCTTGCGACTTCGCTACTATTACGTATCGCGTACGCAAGGCGACTAATCTTGATACTTTGTTTATTTAGGTAAGATTTTTTATGGTTTTACACTATTGCTAATTTAAACTATTCTAAAATATTTCTTTAGATGAGTAGATATTATTAGGAAGTAAGAACCTTAATAGGTTCAACGGATATTAATTATTTCAATTTCACCATGTAACAAACCCATACACAGAAAGTTGTCGTGTGTAGATAAGTCAAATTAAGCGTAAGCCTGTTGTTAGAAACGTGTGCTCAGCAATAGACGTATGTAAGTTAGTAAAGTACTATTTTTTTGCACAAGGTTTAGTCCACTACACTTGCATAGTAAGTTCTGGTTGGAGACTTGACATTCTCGCATCTTTGAAGATTTCGGCAATTATCTCCGAAATCCAAGTTTTCTCACGATATTTTCATTTCCAAGCAAGTGATGAAAATTACAATAATTAATTCGTGGTCAACGATCAAAACTAATTTCTTGACGTTTGCCGACCTTCAGGTTGCACCTTTACGATGAAAGTGTCCCAATACAAAATTTCAACTTTTTGGGAATAAAAAAGAAAATAAGATTTCAAGTTGTGACATTTTCATATTATTTTATTTATTACTCTTGAAGTACTAAAGGTGATGGCCTTATTAGTCTTTGAAAATAATGAGGAAAAATGGAACTTTACAACTGAAAATTGTTTCTGATCATTTTAATGTTCAACAATTTAAAAACATAATTTACAAAAACTAGTCGCCGGAGACTTGTGCAAGCTCCTATGAAAATACCTTATCCGACTTAGGGTTTTTACGTTGCATATCGCAATATACTAGAATTGAATCTACAGTCATAGGCACATCAAAAACGTGCATAGATCATATTTACATTCGCGATGTCATTAAAAGTGATACAGGGGGGTATTTAATCCACTCAGCAGTCGTGCGTAGTTCAATTGCAGACCACTTTATCACTGGTCTCGCACTTACCAGCTCATACCCACGACCATATAAAGAAACTGTACATAAATTGGATGAAAATATGGTGAAACAGGAGCTTGCAAAAGTGGACTGGAGTTTAGCACTAGAAAAAAGTGACCCAAATGATATAATAAAAATAATTATAGAGGAATTTGATCGAATATATAATAAATGTTTAACTACAAAAAAAGCAATTATTAATTATAAACTCAGCAGTAATTGGATTTCAGATAAATTGATACAGATGTCTAAGAAAAAATCTGAGCTTCTAAAAATTTATTTAAGGAATACAACCAATAAACATAATCAGTTAATTTATAAAGCGTATAGAAACCGAACAAACAGATATATGAATAAGGCAAGGAATGACTCAACAAAAAGAGATATTTGTAGTAATTTTAATAATCCAAAAAAAATGTGGGAGATAATAAATAATTTAACAGGTAGAATTGTGAAAGCTTTAGATGAAATGCTATTGAAATCTTTTAAAATGAAAGCTAAACCCTTGTCAGACAAATTTGCACATGAATTTGAATTGAATGTAAAAAAAGTATTAAATACGTGTGATGAACCGCTTCTTGACAAAAATACTTATATTAATATACCTACAGTTTCATTAAAACTTAATAAAATTAATGAAAAAATATTATACAAAATAATCTGTAATATTAATGAAAAAAAGAGTCCTGGATTAGACAAAATTAGAGCTAAAGACATAAAATATATAGCAATTAAAATAACTCCAGTTTTGACACATTTAATCAACCAGTGCATCACTAGTAATACTTATCCAGATAAATTAAAATTAGGAATGGTTAGACCAATATATAAAAAAGGAACATATAACGACATAAATAATTATAGACCTATCACAATTCTATCATGCATAGATAAAATTATAGAAAGATATTACGGTCAAGAAATAAACAAATTCTTGTCAAGAAACGGGGTCATACACGAAAAACAATTTGGTTTTCAAAAAAACAAAAGCACTACACAATTGTTATCATTGTTTACAGATGAGGTAAACAGTTACCTCAATAGTAGAAAACATGTATTAATAGTAATGATCGACTTTAGCAAAGCATTTGATACGTTAAATTATACTACACTGTATGAAAAAATGTTGCAAAATGGAATACAGGGCCCTCTGTTGGAGTGGTTCAAGAATTATCATTCTAATAGGTATAATGCAGTCAGAATAGCAGGGGAACATAGCGACTTTAAGCTAACTCTTCAAGGATGTGCTCAAGGCTCAATTCTGGGGCCGACTGAGTATTTACTGTACGTAAATGATATGTGTAAAATATTCCACCAGGGCTCTGTATACCAATTTGCCGACGACACTTGTATTCTTACAGTGCATAAGAATCTCGAAATTGCACAAAATATGATGCAGCAGGAGTTTGACATGTTGTGTAAGTGGGCACACGATGTGGGCTTGTCAATAAATTACAGTAAAACAAAATTAATGCATATTCACTCGCCTTACATAAAAGCGGACGTACCCCCCCCAAATCGTGGCTCACAGTCATAGCTGTATGCATCTCTGTAACACGATATGTGATTGCGAGCTCCTTGACGTTGTTAAAGAGCATGTTTACCTTGGAGTCAAAATCGATAATAAATTTCATTGGGGTCCACACGTGGACCACGTTTGTAATAAATTAAGAGCGATTCTTGCAAAGTTGAGTGTTCTTAAATATAAAATGCCATATAACACACTTAGACTACTATATTTGTCACTGGCTGACTCAGTAGTAAGTTATGGCCTCTCCAGCTATGGGAGGACGTATAAAACATATTTAAGAAAAATATTCGACTTACAAATAAGACTGCTAAAGAAGATAGTACCTATGAAAGTTAAATATAAGTACAGAGATAATTATGAAAACTTATTTCAATATTGTAAAGTGCTTAGTATTTATGACAAGGTTAAACTAGCTATAGTATCAGAAAACCAAGAAAAAATTGTACTTATAGAAAAGAAGAAGAGGGCACCAAACTTACGCATAAAAATTAAAGATACATTTCAATTACCGAAATATAACAATGTGTATGGAAAACGAATATGTAAATACATTCTACCCGAAATATTGAATAGAGTGCCCGAAAATATAGTAAAAAAGGTTGAAAGCGGAAGTAAACGGCAAGCCAAAAACACTATAAAGCGATATCTCATGTTCGATCGGTATAGAACCGATGATGGCACTGCCTGCACTGAGTAGTATATGTATTTATTTAATTTTTTTTATAATTGTAATTTTAATTCTATACAGAAAATTAAGTAACCTTAGTAAACTAGCTAAAGTACGAAAATCTTATAAATAAAGATTACAACTTTAGCCTATGTAGCAACTATTTATGTTTTTTTTATTTGAAATAAACAGTTTAAATTTTAAAATTTTTTTTTTTTTTAATAGGTCTTTTTTTTAACGATTTTTTTGTTATCATTTAACGTATTAAGAATTAAGTCTTAAGGTTCATCAGCTAAGCAAGATGTCATAACCCTTGATATTGTTTTGTGGTCCCTGTTTCACAATTAAAAAAGAAGAAAGTCCACGAAACAAAAAAGTAAGTCCCTTTAAAAAGTAAGTTACTAAAAAAATATATTTTTTTTAAATATTAAGCGACGGGTCGAACAAGTCGTGTACCCGGTGGAAAGCGTCACGCCTGTCCATAACAGTAGCACTGCCGCTCGAAGGCTACTGCTACGGCGTCCATCTCTCTGAGACATAGTTGACAAGTCCCATGTGCCTGTAATTTCACCAGCACCCTTACCCTTCAAAACTGTAACACGGCAAAGTGGCAGTACTACCCTGGACGAACTCACAAGGAGCTCTACTGCTACTAGTGATTTTTGAATATGATTTTCGGAACGAAAATGGCTCAAATGCTAATCCGTCAGTGGCAGCGTGTTGTCTTTGCAAATGCAGATTCAACAATAAATGCGGCATTAATATTTCGACGCGGGAGTAGAATTTTTAAACTGAAAGAACAAAATGAAAGGGACCTTTATGAATCAGTGCTATTCGAGCTTTAATTGCACAATTTCATCTTCACCACAGTGTGACTAATGTAACAAAATATTTTTTTAAGATGGTTTTACGATATAAACTCATTTTTTAATATTTTGATTTGGGTCGCTTTCATTGTAAGGGTGCGAAGTATTAGTCGGACAATTGCGTCATATTGCGTCATGCGTTAGAAGAAACATACCGACTGATTCGCTAGCCGCCATGCGTTAGAACAGTACCGACGGATAGAAAGAGACAAATTTCATTCATTAAAATACAATAGATGAATGCGTATTATTACATATGATATGGTAAAAAGAAACAGAGATAACTTTAAATATGTGTTTTTTAGAGGACATTAGTTTTATTAATGGATATTAAATGGAAATTTGTGTATTTTGTATGATTGAAGATATGAAGTTAACAAAACCATATTACGTTATTATGTACTAAGTTTTAAATAATAGTTTTATTATGAAGTAGTGTATTTTGGCAAAGTAATCGATAATATTTATTTTTCATTAAATGTTCACACGCATATTACATGAATAAAATAATAATAAATTTTAGCAATAAGAATATGGATTTAGTACTTTGTAATTTACAATAACATGCCTGAATTTCACAAGTTTTTCAAGTTACGTAATTTGGTTGTATTATGATACTCAATAGAGATGTGATGTGACTATTTATTTTCGTTAAATGACATCAGCTGATCGAAACTGTTCATGGCGAAATTTCCATAAATAACGTAGTGTGTACTAAAACAACTTTGCTAACTAGTTTCATACCATTAACTGAATCCGACCTTCAAATATGACTACACCTTGACTACACCCTGTATAGTAATGTAATGTATGTAATGGTGATTTGCATATTTATTCTCTAAACAAGTTTGAATGTAAGAATGTGGTCACTAAAAGGCTATTGACTTTGTCATATGAGGAAACCGAAAACCTCCTTCATGTTCCATTATAGTTAATTCCCACACACACAAACACACACTCTCACTCACTCACTCACACACACACACAACACACACTCTCCCACACACACAACAAAATTCTTGCCCTCTAGTCTTCAATTTTATTTATATTTATAATTTTTTGATTTGTATAAACCTAATTTTGAGTAACTTTCTCTCATAGCAATCATTCGTGACGCAGTCAATGTTGTTTTTTTTTTTTGATACTTTATCCGTATGCGGAGGCCTGGAGACCTATAGCACAGGGTATCCTAGTTTAGGCTCCAGCCTTCACAGACAACAAATGTTTTATTACTTAAGAATGTTTAATATGGTTGAAATTGTGTGTGAAGGAAATAAAAATTTATTTTTATTATTATTATTATTATAATCCTATTTTAAAAATAATAGGGTTCAATAGCGGTCAAATATTGTACTTTTACTTTTACAGCAAGTATTTTCCTTCCTTGTCCTCGTGTACAGGCGTGTCGCTTACCGCCAGGTGCACGACTTGTTCGCCCCGTCACTTGGTGTAATAATAAAAAAAATTTAAAAACAACCTGTGCAAGGGCTTAGCAAAAGTGCATCTGTGTGCCCCGCCGCAGCAACAGAAGCGGCTTCCGCGACATTTCTAATTTACCCAATTTGTAAGACATAAATCCCGGGAACGCAAATTTTTGCTTAAAAGAAAATTTTTGCTTATTTGGTCAATCTGTTGGAAGTGCACTTTCTTTCTAAGACGTTTGTCTTTCGTAGTATGACAAAGTGTCAAGCCTGACGTGCTCTTATATTGTATGTACCACTAAAATCTTCAGCCATCTGTCCCGGAGTTCCTACCTAGAAATACTAGATGATCGAAAACAAACGATTGCAACAAGCATAAATTAGTTAAAATTGAAAAGTTGACAACATACAAAGAACACATACACAAATATTTAAGCAGTTTATTTTATTTTGCGACACACACGTCCGTCACTGATCTCGGTTCATGGCTCATTGAAATCCAGCGCCGCAGTCAATTACGGCTGTGGCATAAGCTGAATGAAGTCCTTTTGCGTACGTCACAACCGCACACATGACAGTACAACATTTGTAGTCGTTATATTTAGTTTTTTTTGCTTTTTGTTTGTTTTGTCTTATTTTATTTATTTATATTTTAATTTTGTTTATTACGTCTTTTTATTTTGTTTTACTTGTCTAAGTGGTATCAATATATTTTTTTGTATCTGTGTGTTGTGGCGTTGCAATAATTCTCTATTCTAAATGTAATTTTATAAATGTCTGTCATAATTGCTACGGAGATATAATTATGTTAAATACTATAATATTCAATATGTTTATAATTCTTTTTTAATTGTATTGATGACGACTGCACAATTTATTTATTTATTTATTTATTTAATAGTTTATTGTACAGGAAAAATACAACATGTCACAAAGAATACAAGCGAAATTAAAAACAAAAGTTTCTGCTTATTTCTAATAGAAATTTCTTCCTGCAGACCTAAATACAGGACACTATAACTAAAAGAACGGGCATATGTGCACAACAAAACAAGAAAGAAAAAAATAAAAATAAAAATAATATAAAAATATTAAATTGTTATAAATTATATAAATACTTAGATAAATACATATTTTATAATATAATACCTAAGATATGGATGGAATAGTAGATAAATAATGCTCTTTAACTCTCACTTTAAAAATAGCTAACGATTTACTTTCGTGAACAGTAATAGGAAGTGCATTCCAAAGTCTGACCGCATGAACAGTGAAGGAGTGAGAATAGAAACCGGAATTGAAGCATGGAAAAGATAACTGGGACCTAACAAGAGAGCGACAGGGTTTATCCTGGGACCTAAGGAAGCTGAAACGCTCTTTCAGGTACCCGGGAGACACAGGGTTATGTAAAATATTGTAAAGAATGTGCGAAAAGTCTGTATAGGTTTATGCACATTGTTTTTGTTTTGTTAGTTGTAAATTGAAGAGCGTAATAATAATAAATTGTAACTAATTGTGTGCTAATTTCTGTTACAGAGTAGTCACTGGGTGGGCACTGTGCTTCTCACCTCGTGCCAGGTCATCGAACGGCCTAGCAAAAAAGACGGATTCTGTTTTAAACTTTACCACCCTCTCGAGCAGAGCATTTGGGCGCCAAGGGGACCACACAACGAGACTATCGGTCAGTATCAAACACACAAACATATATCTAAATAGATGCCGTAAGTAATAATAATAACGAAATCCTGTGTCGCGGGTGCCACGGACACACAAATAGACCCCTCCTACGTAAAATATCGTATGTCGAAATTGCCAAGTTTACAGGGCAGTGTTTTAAAGTTTTCAATTCACTGAAATGAGCACAACACGTGACTTTAGCATTTGTCAGTTTTATTCGGCAATGCTCGTTACTTTAAAACTCGTTCTCGAATAAAACAGAAATGCTAAAGTCACGTGTTGCGCTTATTTCAGTGAATTCAGAATTATAAAACGCTCCCCTGTAAACTTGGCAACTTCGACATACAATACTTTACGTAGGAGGGGTCGAAATAGACAACCACAAATTACACCCAAACTCTCGAGAGAAATAAACGTAGGCCATACAAATATTTATCCCGGCCCGAGAATCGAACCAGGGACCTTTGCGTGGCAGTCCGGCATGGTAACCGTTCGGCCACGGAAGCAGTTAAAAGGTAAGTGTACCTATTTCGCGTGCCCAATGTAAGCTATAAACACTTAGTTGCCATTGCTACGCTTCAGAAGATTTAGGATTAAAATGTAATAATTTAATTTTAACTTTGGAGTTGTTACCCATTCAGAGTAAAATTTCTGAACGAGTGAGAGACTTCAAATAGAAACAAGATATAAAAAAATATCTTACTTGCTAATATTTAAGTCTCTCACCGTTTTAAGGGTTCGCACTGGAAGCTTAAAATAAAAGGACGGTTTTGGAGTACTGGAGTAAGTTATTTATCTAACATACCGTAGTTAAACATGAACGGAAAACGCGATAAATGCCAAATTGTGCCATTAGAAACTGCAAAAGCACCACAGCTGTGAGAAGATTAATAAACAGGGGCGTTTCCTTCCACAGTTAATTAATTTTGTTATCAGAATATGCATTTTAAAATCAATTATTTTTATTTTGAATGAATTTCGAGAAAACAAATATACAAACGAGTGTATGTCGCATGATTCATAATACATTACGGCTTTTACTTGGTGCGGTACACTTGTGATCCTTTTTAGTAGGCCATGAATATCGAACGAGCGATACTTTCCTATAATGCATTCAGTTTCGTGGTACGGCCGCTTCGTCATGTTTTTGGTCAAATTTGACGATTAGTGATGTTCACTTCATACAACAGAGTTCTCGATTCTGATCGATTTAGGAAACAAAGGGATGGTAATCCTTAAGACCTTAGAAAATGTCATAAAATTATTCTATAAAGTTTATTGTTGTTTTTTGTATAATATCAAGTGACGGGACGAACAAGTCGTGCGCCTGGTGGTAAGTGACACGCCTGTCCATAACAGTCGCAGTGCCATTCAGAGCTTTAAATCGCAAAGACTGCACTGACTGGCACTGCCACTGCGCCCGACACAACCCATTCCACCACCACTCTGACCCTGCTTGGCGGCAGAAATATGCTTATCTTTACTTCTCACTGTTCATAGCCAGCTTCTTGATCTCTTTGTAGCATTTTTTCCCCTTTCTGTTCTCTATTGTTGTTATAAATGTCACTAAACTGTCAACAAGTTTTAAATAATGTTGTCTTTGCGCAGGTGCGGTAGTTCAGCCACTACCGACCGCCCACCTGATATTCCGCGCGCCTTCACAGGCCGCTGGCCACTGTTGGCTCGACGGGCTCGAACTCGCCCTACGATGCAGCAATGCTATGCTCAGGTAATGAGATTTTTTTTTAATATAAATAATAACACACTCTTGGCCACAATCTCAGCTGATGTTAGTGATGTTTGCCAAAAAATGCCTATTCTAACCTGGAATAGCCCCAAAATGTACTTTTCGGGAAATCCGAAGTATTCCATTCCTTTGCCGTACGCATCGGAAGCAAAGCACTTAGTGCGATTGGATACTATCAACGACATAAGAATGGAGTATTCCGTACCTTCTAGTTGACCGAAGGAGAAGGAGGACTTAAATATGAATTAATTATATTTAAGTCCCGTGCTGGGCGCCAAATTGATGATGACAACTTTTGGCACCCGACTCGGGGCCGCATCTTGTTCTCCACTTCGTGATAAGAACTCGAACTCAACGCGACTAAATACGTAAATGTAAGAAAACATCGCATACGTCGCCCCAATTCCAAAGTAAGTGTGTCATGGAAATCGGAAACAACAATGGTACCACAAACACCCTGATCCGAGACAATATAGAACCCGGGACGTTAGAGTGATTGCACGCGGCGACTCTTAGCAGCGATGCAAACATGCGCTCGGGAAACGCGATTGCATCACCACACTTGCGATTTCGAAGTCGCGCATGTATGTAAAGGTAGGCGATTAGCTACCCTGCCCTGTGTAACCGCTCTTAGACACGATGACACCATGAAAACCGATGTTTCAAAGCCACTCGACCACGGAGGTCAACGCCTCTTAATTTAGAACCTTCCTGAAAAATGTGAATATGAATGACGTTGACATTGTGATGCTGTGGCAGATGCTCGCGCTCGCGGCGCACCGACGCGGCCGAGGCGGACGCGGCGGCGGCGCACGCGCAGCTCAGCCACGAGGAGCTCGAGAAGCACTTCAATGAACAAGGTATGTGATGCCACGTTCACTCGTCGACCGTGTTCTAGCGACGTTGTTACTGTGCCGATCTTGCAATTACAAAATAATAGTCTAACAACAAGTATTTGCAAACAAAATGTTACTTCTTGTGACTGCTAGGGGGCGCTCTATAATTTGCCACGAACAACTGCAAACAATTTTGCGCACAGCAGTCCCCGTGAACACATGGTCACAGTTTGCGGCTGTACCGTTTCGGGCGTAAACAAACAACTATTTGTTGTATGTCACTTTTAGAAGTTAACTCTCTTACTTATTATACAAACCGATTAACATTTTTATGAAAAATGGATTGACTATGGTTTATATGGAAAATCGACTATACTGCCGTCTTGTGACAATACGCTGTAACTAAATATTTTACCATTTTTATTCAAATATTAAGAATATTATCCTCTCCCCTCTTAGTGTCGTATTCTAGAACTCTACTCAATGCTCAAGTCAGGATTGCACTGGAAACACAAGCACTGGAAATACGACCCTAATGGCAGGGACTTTAGTATGATTTCGAGTGCTTTAAACCATACTCAAATCCTGACTTGAGCATTGAGTAGAGTTCTAGAATACGACCCCTAGAGTCCGTTGCATATGGTTGTGTCTAAAACAAATATCTTTTCATTCAAGAAACTTTTATAAAAATTCAAACTTAACCATTGTATCCGGCTGGGTAAGAGTCAGGAGATCTGTCACACAGGTTAGTTCCTATAAATTACTGTATAAAACTTTGTAACCTTTCTAAAGAGAGAATAAAAATTATAATTATTAAACTTTTCAAAAAAAAAAACTGATTTTTTGTATTGACACAAAACACTCTCAGTGAAGATAAAGTTGTCACATTGGCTGGGCACTTTGTGCTCCACATTAGCTAAATAAACTCCTGTGAAT
This sequence comes from Hyposmocoma kahamanoa, assembly GCF_003589595.1. NCBI lineage: Eukaryota > Metazoa > Arthropoda > Insecta > Lepidoptera > Cosmopterigidae > Hyposmocoma > Hyposmocoma kahamanoa. Next base: position 9,494 of record NW_020655861.1, on the reverse strand, counting down.
AATTTTGCTTTATTATTATTTTAAACCTAACACTACCTTAACTTAATTATGGATGAATATTTGTTAGTAATATTGTCACAACACGATACGTAATGTGCTATATAGGCAGGTATAAACAAAATAATAATAATTAATAAAAACACGTAGAACCGAAAATGTTTATGATCTATGAGATGTCATTTTCAAAGTGACAGTTGTTTGTTTACATTTTTGATCTCGAATTCTATCACCGTGTAAATTAATAAATGTTATTAATTTATTTCTCTGATATCGCGAAAATTACAGATGTTTTTTTTCTTGATTTAAAAGCGGTCGCCATAGCAAATTTGGGGTGGAATCACCCTTTAATAATCTCACAGACGTTACAAGATCATTACATGATTTATCACTTTAAGTGCATTAATTATACCTTCAGCGTAAAGTCCATTTTATACAGGCGATAGAGGTGATTATTGATTGATTTCTTTTTTCTAACCCGTATTGCTAAAATGCACCGTTTGGTTGATTATTGCTCGACTTTGTAAACTACGTTGATTGCGAATTGCTAAAAATACATTAAAAAAAAATGCAAATAATAGTTCTAAAAAACTTATCACACTGTCATACGCCAACGCCGTTGATGTCGGTGTCAGATTACAGCCCCAAAAGGTATTCACCTACAACGCTTTCTTATAAATTGAAAAAACTAAAAACCAGAAAATTATCGAAGTGGGCGCAGTTCGTCGAATCTATTGAGATTGTGTCTCGAGAACACGACTCCAGTGAATCAATTGACGAGAAAATAGAACGAGACAAAAATGGCAACACCCAAATAACGGAAAAGAAGGACTTCTTCGATTTTTTCAAAAGGAAAGACATAGAGCGCAACACTGCGACGACGTCGTCAATGCGAACATTCACAGAATCCAAAGCCGTTAAACTGAACAGCAAAAGCCTTACGTCCAGTCCTTTGAAAATAGAAAAAAAAATGCCTATCCTCAAATGTTTTGACATACCGAAAACAACTACAGAGAAGAAAATTAAAGACAGAGTGACAACACCAACAAACATCATCGAAGAAAATTTGATTAAACTCATGACGTCATTACCGATAAGACGCAGCTCGACGCCGTCAACTCAAAAATTAACACAGAAAAGGATTTCCGAACTCAGGTCGTCTGGAGTTAAAACCGACTCTGAGGATGATTACTTAAAGTTAGAATTAACAAAAAAGAAGAAGGATAACTCGGAACTGTTATGCGCTACGCCCGAGAATATAATTATTACTAAAACAGCGCCATCTGTTGAGCGGTTTCGGAAGTACAGTTCGTCGTCTACCGATGACGTTTGTGATGCTCAAAGACGGTATGTTTTCTAAATTCTTAAATAATATGTCGTTTGGCAATTACAGCTATTTAAAACAGTTTCCGTTTGTCTAGCTTTGACAGCAATAGACAAATATCGCGAGAAATGTTAAGGTGGATTTATATTTGTCTGACCGGTTAGCGTTCACATCTATATGTCGTTTTCTGACGAGATTTTGGAGCAATACGTCTGACCCATTACGACACAGCACTGGCGCGTGCACACTGAATGGGGGTCCTGGTCAGACATCAGGACCCTCTTCGATATTTTAACCGAATCGTTAAATTAGATATCGTTCTCGAATCGAAGGGCGCTTTCCGAGCTATTCAGAACATTCGAGTTAAACGTTTGATTCGGAAACGATATCGTTATCCAACAGCGTTTACAGAATCAGTCGGTGAAATAGATTATAAGGAAAATGAAAATCTTTTTAAGACTTTAAAGGCCTAGAATTTAGGAATGCATTACTCTTGTAGCAAAGCAATTTACTTCCATTTTTATGAACATGGATTTACGTAACACAAAATGACAATGTCATAGGGTTGTATGTCGTCATAGGGTCAGGTGAGGTAAGAGGAACACCAGTGGGACTTGAAGCCTTAACTCATAATCTTAAGAAATTAACACTTTAGTCTCTAGGTCGATAAAACAGACGGACAAATTAGTTTAAACTATTTTAAAGAGATGGCGCTACGACACTGTAGAAACTAGGAGAACCTGAATGCATCGCAAATAAAAATCCTTAAAAGTCTGGGAGATTGTCTTTAAAATAATAAACAACGCTACATGGTACATGGTAAATAATAAACAACGCTAAGACAGCCCCAAACTACTGTATCAATTCCGAATGACAAAATAGCACCCGCTTCTAAAATAATACGACAAAGAACATTGGCAAAGTCACAGTTAGCCTCTTCAAATATCTTAATTACAAGTTTGAATAAAATAAGTTCATTAGGTCTTTCAAATTGGAATAGCGGCCTATCTAAGTAAGGAAATACACAAATTTTAAAGATACTCTAATGACTAATTAATATTTAACCGGACTGTTATCTGCAACTATCAAATTCTTAGGGTCGTATTCCAGAACTGTACTCAATGCTCAAGTCAGGATTTGAGCAGACTTGAGTATGATTTAAGCACTGGAAATACGACCCTAATGGCAAGGAGTTGAGTATGATTTTCAGTGCTCACTGCAATACTCAAGTCCTGACTTGATTATTGAGTAGAGTTCTAGAATACGACCCTTAAGGCCCATTTACATGGAGAGAGTTTCTCGTCTCGTAGATGCGATTATCGAAAGAATATAAAAAACTTTCCTCGTCTAAACATTCGCGATTATCGACCGTCCACGTGAGCGATAATCTCCTCGCCTTTCAATATTGAACGTCTCCGTGTAAACAGAACTCGAAAGCAAAAATCGTATTTCGAGTTTATGTGCCAGCCGTTTCTACCACGAGTGCAGTGCGCGAGGGTGTTTTGATTATCACTGCTTTTCTAAGACAAGAATTAATGGAACGAGGGCGAAAAAAAAATTTCAAATAACGGTGAGTGAGTGAGTGAGTGCCTCTGTGGTCGAATATAGCGTGGGCAATATAGTATTTAGGGTGCTCTCGTAACGAATATGGCACTCCTTTCTAAATCCAGGATGAAAAGTCGTGCCCACACTTTTCAAATAATGGCAAGTTGGGTATCGTTTTTGAGGTATTTGGGGGTGCTCATTACGAACATAGCATTTATTTCTAAATCCAAGATGGCCGACACGACTTTTCAAGTAAATGTACTTTTCAATAAACACTCCTCACTAACTCTCCACTCACTCCCTACTCACTCCCTACTCACTCACTCACTCACTCACTCACTCACCACTCACTCACTTACCACTCAGTCACTCACTCACTCACTCACTCACTCACCGACTCACTCACAACTCACTCACTCACTAACCACTCACACACTCACTCACTCAGCCACTCACTCACCACTCACTCACCACTCACTGACTCACTCACCCCTCACTCACTCACTCACTCACTCATCACTCACTCACTCACTCACTCTCCACTCACTCACGTACGCACGCACGCCCGCGCGCACTCACTCACTCACTCAGTCACTCACGCGCTCACACACGCACTCACTCGCCCTATAAATTTATCATAATTGTCAGTTTTGTTTGTGTCAGTAGTTATGTAATTTAAAAAAAAAATGATAAATCAAAATTATATTTCTATACAGTGCAATGAACTTAATATTATCAGCAGTTTCAAATTTGAATGGTTTTTGCATCATTTTGATATATCCATAGTTATACCGCAGTAATCACTGAACTCGAATGGCAATTCTCGCACTCAAATCGGTTCGAACCGATTTGTACGATAATCGTATGAACTTGAAAAAATGTCATACGAGATCGTGTTTAGACAAGTCGAAAACTCGTAAGCAAGAATCTCCTTACTACATATTTCTCCGTGTAAACAATCGAGGAGGCGATTAAGTTGCTTACGAGTCTCGTATGACATAATCGTAGGCGAGATTTTAGTTCTTGCCTGAATGTAAACATTATGATACGATAATCTTATGGCGATTATTGCTTACGAGAATCGCCTACGAGTTTTCGTCTCGAAGCGTGCGAGAAACTCTCCCCATCTAAATGGGCCTTTAGTTTCTTAACATTGAGCGATATCGAGCCGCCATAAAAGAAATTTCGTTACGTACGTATGGGTATCGTCCGCATTTACTTCACGTAATATCAAATGTACTTGTTCGATTGATTTGTAATGACTTAATAAAAGATTAACTACTTCATTGCAAATAATAAACAAAATGGTAAAACTGACAAAGTTTCCAAAATCAGGGATAGATGGCACGTTTCACAAAAAGTCCGAGTTACTAGTGCAATAGTCTGTGGTATGTTATTAATTAACCCATTTTTTTTGTTATGGCTTAACTTCATTCCTTTTGACCATACCAGTATACAAAATAATTTCCTCTGAACTTTCGTCACGTCACAAAGCCACGGCATCATATTAAGTCTGTTTAAGGCTTCTGTAGTTTCTTTTGATATAATAATACACCGAACGTATTTTATTCAATTACGTAAGACATAACCTACTTCAAACTGACATATCTTTGATTCCCGGCTTCTCAAATTAGTAAACCCAATTTCAGCTTTATATTTTCACACATTTTTCATAAACAGACGCATGCAAATTATGTCAACAAAAACGAGTTTGTGTCCATGGCACACGCGTTACAGGGTTACGCTAGTGCGGGGCTATATAAAAATAAACTAAGAATAAGTTCGATTGTATGTATGTAGTATATTTATTATGAAACCTACAGTTTCACAAGAGATATTCAACTTACTTCATAATGCTCCAATAAGAAATACGATGACAATTTCTTTTACCCCATCTTTTGGGGGATAAGAAACGTTTACACATTTTCACGTCGTTTACAAATACGTCGTAATCATTGTTAAAACATGTAAATCTAATAAACAAAAGCAAGTTTAGTGTACTTCAAAAATCTTATAAGACTATCTGTTCTTCCTAGAGTTCAAAATATTGGACTCAAGTTAAAGTATACCTCTTACCTCACCTGACTATAGATAATTTAAATTTTGTAGAAAATCATCATCCCTCCGTCCAGACAAATACTCATTAATAGATTATCGAAATCTACCCTCGGCGAGTTTAGAGGCGATACAGAACGAACGAAGGGATGAAAGGTTAAATTCTCAGAATGTTTATTTCGCTGGGAAAATTGTTAGAAGCGGTAAGGCTTTAACCTTCGTTTAGTAGTTGCTACCGTCCTTTTACATCCGTTTAACTATATTCCGTAGCACTGGCTGACTTAAGGTGCTTTTCCACCGGCGAGGCGAGACGAGGCTTGAAATTTGAACAGCAAAATTTTAATTGTCTCTTAACGCATTTTCGGAATTGAAATGTTTGTCGGAATAATATTGAACAGTATTGCTGCCTGTATAGACTTAAACTTTGCAACGGAAACACGATTCACGCGATACTTCGCTTTATCAATGTATGTTCTGTTTTTTCTAAAATACTTTTGGCGTGTTGTCTGTGATATTTGCCACGGAGACATTGTTATGTTACCTACAATAATATTTAATATGTTTTCACTTTTTAATACAATATAATTTTTTTATTATTACGTCGTACGTTTATTACGTCTTTTTATTTTGTTTTACTTGTCTAAGTGGTATCAATATATTTTTTTGTATTTATGTGTTGTGGCGTTGCCATAATTGTCTATTCTAAATGTAATTTTATAATTGTCTGTCATATTTGCTACGGAGATATAATGATGTTACCTGCTATAATATTCAATATGTTTTCAATTTTTTTTAATTGTGTATATGACGACTGAACAATGTGCAAAAAAATTTGTATAGATTTATGCACATTCTTTTGTTAATTGTAAATTGAAAAGGGTAATAATAAATTTTAAAAAATAGCGACATGTTTCTGCAAATAATTGCAGAGTACCTTGTAGACGAATTTTTAAAATGCATCAACCAAGTAATTTACTCATTTGGTATCACAATATTTTTATTTTACTATCGTCAACCTCGGTGCGAGCTCGCCATAGCTATTAATAATAATTTTTGGAAATATGCGAGCTTTCAATTTTTGTCTCGCTTAGTCGGTGGAAAAGCGCCTTTACATACAAAATGGCTGACCACAACACGCTCAACCTTGTCAAGGGCTTTGCCACCGTTTGTGCGCGTGACACACTCTACTAACTTGATTATTTGACCCTTGGTCGAGGGTTGCACAAAATAGAACGGCTGACAAACTCGCATAGACAATGACGTGTTCGCTATCGAGACAGCCAGTTAACATTAAATTAAGAAGGCACGCTATACTCCGTCAAAAGTCTGACATCTTTACGTAGTTCGATATAAAGTTTTGTGTGTTTTGTGTTGCTAGAACTAGTGATGTTCCGCTAAATTGATGATTCCCGAAGTGGTTAAAGGTAAGGGGAAAAAATGGCTACTATTGGGCAATTTTCCTAATTACAAAAGTATAATTAGAAGGTTCATCATAATATTATGTTTTACGGTCACGTATGTCTTTTGAAGGTTTATTGGTGCCAGTGGTGAACTTTTACGTTTTACACATAGATTAAATCCCGAAACGACATTGTCAAATGTGCAAAAATATTCGGAAAAATATTTATGGCAGAATACCGTGGTATAAACACTGGCGACGATCGCCATAATTTTTACGTTATATTTACAAAACTGACACTGGCCCAAGACTAGTGACCGCCATTAAGGAAAAATAATAATAAATATTTATTTTTCTGGAAAATGTGAATTTTTTAAAATGGAAAAAGAACACTGAATACAATGGCGTTATGAACTTGGTTTATTGGTGAAAATGAAGAACGTAATGCGTTATTTGACTATGGTTTAATTAGTCTATACATATTACAAAATATGCGTGTGCGCTGTGCGCATCTGCGACCGCTGCAGCGACTTTTTCTAATTTGAATAAACTGTGGCCCCACATTGCTTATTGGACGCCTGTCCCCCGCGGCGGCGGTGCCTCATCCTTCGGTGGCCTGGTGACGTTGATGCTGGATTCTCGACAAACACCAAGCAGGACCCATTTGGCAGGTCGTGATTGGAATACGTATGAAATTGAAACAATGTGTCCGCAATTCTCTGTACGACGTCGTTAGTTGAAAGGGAAAAAAATGACATTTTTTCAAAAAAATTGTCATTTAGACTGCCGTGATCAGTAAAAAAGGCCGATATGTCACTATTTTTATATTTTAACCGACTTCAAAAAAAGGAGGTGTTCTCTTATATGTGGGAGTTAAAAGGCCGGAAAGGGAGACGCCGAACGAAACACCCTCAACGCAGATTTAGTCAGGAATTACTTGATAATCGGCTAATTCACTCTTCGTTATCAATTCGTTCAGCCGGCGGTGAAATAGTGACGTCAACTAATTGCAATTACTTGTTTTATGCATTGTAATACTCCGATGCACGGTAATTACTCCGAAAGTATAAGAGATAAATGAGGTTAACACGGATTATAAAAATCATGCGGCAAGTTCAGAAAGAGCGAGGCGGTACGCCTTCACTGTCCAACATCGAGTATATAACCAGAAGTAGAGACGAAATATCATTTAATTTGTTTGAAAGCGCTCCGATTGGCCAGCCCATATTCGAAACAATTGACGGGTGTCGTCAACTGTTTCACTTCAAATCGGCCAGTTAACTTGAGCTTTATTTTAATGGACGAAAATTGCAAAATTACATATTTAATATTTAATTGCCGATGAAATTTGATTCCGTTTTGTTTTGTAATTAGATGTTTTGCTGTTTTCCCCACGTCACCGAATAGAACAGCACGGCATTGTTAGAGATGTTATTTTTATTACAATAAATACAGAATATTTTTTGGAATATACGGAGACGTACGCACAGGTCAGTAGTTGGCCTGTGTATATTTCAGTGCAAACGAGAGTTGATATTTATAAGAGCTGTATCGCCAATGTGTTACCAGGAATATATGGCCCTTATTTCGTCTCAATTTCTGGTTATATACTCGATGCTGTCCAAGCCACTTACACAAAAAGCCCCCTCTCTCCGACTATACCCACTTTGAGCTGTCAAACTGACGTTTCTAAACAAAGAAACCATGATCGAGACTAGTTGAAATGATTTGTAGGTAGCCTAGTAAATCGTTTATCTAATACATTACGTTTGAAGTGATAGCTGGATCCGACATATATGTATATTATTATGTTACACGATAACGGCTTTTGTGAATCGATCTTGATGATTCTTTTTTTGTTGGAAAGAGGGTACCTCAGTAATGGTCCCATTTAAATTTGTAGAAAATATTCCACCTCTAAGGGTGGCGAACTAGGGGATGAATCCTGTTTTGCGCACTTTTCGTTAACCGACTTCAATAAAACTTAGCAAATAGATGTAATTCCACGAACTTTTAAGGTCGGTTTTTTTAGTACTCTGAGATTATTCCTAAGACTGTAAAATAGCCTGGATAGCAGTATTTAGCCTGGCCCAAGGGTAGTAATAGCCTCCGCAGTCCCGGCAGCCTCCATACTTAGCAAGTTTTAGCAGTTTAAAAGACGAAAGTCCGGTTTATAGGAATTTATTCAGTACAACAACAATATTAATATCTTAAAATGTAAACGGTTCAAAAATAAGAAAGTAGATGTTTTCGCTTCCGCGATCGCGCAGAGAGTCACCGTGGTAAGAAGCAAAATGAGAAAGCGAAGGAAGATGGAACAATTCAAATTTAAAATTTAAATACAAGCAAAAGAAAAAATTATGAGATGACGGTGTAAGGAGGTCACACCGTCACAGGGGTATCGAAAAAAAGGTAACATCCACCATGAAGTTATTGCATTTTAAATTTCGTCCCTTTAAATATTATCTTCTTGGTTTTGAGTTTTTTTCACAAGTGCCCTTTCAACTAACAGCGGTAGTGTATTTACATATTTACATAAACATTACATAATGTAATTGTTTTATGTATTACATGAATATTATTACGCTGTGGCTAATAGATATCTAACAACTAATGATATGAAAGGCGTTTTAAGAACTTTGTTTTTCCTGTTTCTTACATAAAAAAAGATGTCAACTGTTTGTCTTTACGAGAACGAAATATTGTAAATAGTATACGGGCAATAAAATCGGACAGTAATCAAACCTATATAATATTCGAAAACTGTATTTAGTTTTTTTAATAGTTATTAATACGAACGAACGAACGTCTTCCAGCAAACCGTGTCAGACGCAATGCGAACAACTACCTGGCTGCATGATGAAATAGGTTTCTCACAGATGACGCTACGACAAAAAAGTCGTTATAAATAAAGTCCGCTAGTTCGTCCTGTGGTTAAGATTTCATATTGACATTTCAGTCAATGTGCTGCCTTCTAGCGATTAATAGCTGAACGACGAATTAGAGATGCTTATTTAGTTATCCAAAAAAAAGGCGACCGTATTGCAGCAGTATAACTTTTACTTTCGTTTCCTGCAACAAAAAAAATATTACTGTAAACAGAAAATTGAAAGTTTAAACCACCGCCATCATTGACTTACAAATAAATGGACGACGGGTCTAATACAAAAACCA
>NW_020655860.1:0-10207 GCF_003589595.1 Hyposmocoma kahamanoa | reverse complement strand
GATGATACTTCCTTATTATTTAAAGTTAAAAGGCACCAATGTTCCTACGACGATGTGAATAATGCTATATCTAAAGTAGTTGATTGGTTTGCTGTTAATAACCTACTTCTTAATGAAAAAAACAAATTGTGTGAAATTTACATTGCTCAATGTTAGAGAGACGGTTACTAACATTGTAGTTAGAAACGAATAATTGAATTTTGTGGATACAGTTGTATTTCTAGGTATAACGTTAGATGCTAAATTGCAATGGGGTCCCCATATAAGTAACCAAAACGGCTCGGCTCTGCAGTGTACGCGATTAAAAAAATAAGGAAACTTTCAGACGTCGAAACCGCTAGATTGGTTTACTTCAGCTACTTTCACAGTCTAATGACATACGGCATTTTGCTTTGGGGTAATGCCGCCGACATCAATAGAATTTTTGTCCTGCAGAAACTTGCAGTTAGGGCAATTTACAATCTGGGCCCCAAAGTATCTTTGAGAGATAGTTTAAGGAAATTAACATTCTTACATTAGCCTCACAGTACATTTATGAAAATGTAATTTATGTTAAAAGGAATAGTAATTTCTTTATGAAAAATAGTGACAGACATAACATTAATACGAGGAATAAAAATAAACTATCTTTTCTTAATAGTCGTCTTCACAAAGTCAAAAAATCATTTAAGGGGCAATGTATACGCTTCTATAACAAGATTCCGGTTGACATACAAAATTTGCCTTTCACGAGGTTTAAAACTACAGTGAAACAAAAACTTTATATCAAAGGTTATTATACAACTTCTGCGTACTTGGATGACAAAAATCCGTGGTAGTAACCCGTTTGGTTCATGGAGGTAGTCTCGATCTCTGATGTTTCAAATAAAAAAAAAATATTGTAAATGTTATTTATAAAGAGCAACCCCTAGAGTTTCTTGCTCATTCTTCTCAGGGGAATCTGCCTTACGAATGAGCGGTAGAGTTTAATATTGTGACGATTTCAAGTGTAATAATGCTTACCTATGAAATAAAGATTATTTTGAATTTGAATTTGAATTACATAGAATCTTTATTCACCACCATGACAAATACATACACAGACACATGATACAGACATTAACTTAGACATAGCACAGTATATTCTACTAATATCTCTCTTGGAAGCCATGGCAATGAAAAGGCAGCATAAATGACGCGGCTGCCCGCGACACTGGTATTCTGTCAGGATCCTATAGGACATGGACGCCACTCGTAAAAACCCAAAACAAAATCAATTTAATTCAATTCAAATTCTAACCAATTCAATTTAATTTCATTCAATTTATTTATTTATTTTTAATTTTTATTTATTTATTTTTTCTTAAACACCTTAGCCACTCATATTTCCAATTTTTGTATATTTAAAAGATACTCTTGCGGCTTCTGCTTGAAAGATCTTTTTGTGACGCTGTTACGGATAAGAGGAGGAATATTGTTCCAACAACGACTGGCTAAGTATCGGAAACTCGCTCTAAATGCAGCGGTACTATGCCGGGGGGTTATATGCAGAAACACCTTTGTCGACCTTGCTCCAAAGCAAGAGTTTACCGTGGATGACCAAGTGAGTTTCTCATAAAAATAATAAGGTACGTGAGACTGAACAACATCAAACAACAATCCAGCCAGATGCAATTTAAGGGCCCACAAGCATGTCAAGACTTATTTAGAAAAGGTGTCACATGACTCCGAGGTGGTATCGAAAAACAAAAAAGTTCCTTGGAAGAGTTCGTTCAGGGAAGTTCTGCTACCTTACATATCTCTGCCGCCAAGCAGTAATGTGATCATTATTGCGTTCCGGTTTAGAATGGTGCTGGTGAAATTGTAGGCACATGGGATTTGTCTCGATGTCTTTGCGATTTAAAGCTCTGAGTAACTAATAAAGATTACTTAATAGTTACTGCGTAACAGATATATCACTCTCAAACAAAATCGAAAATACCTACGCTATAGTAGCCAACTAAATCTGACTAATGACACTAGGCGCTCTAGAGGAAAAAGGAACCTAAGCACTCGCTCAGAGAGGTGAAAATAACGTAGCCAGGCGCGTGCAGTCGTGCGGAGCCGAATGCTTATAAATGAAAGACTTGTATGAGCGTTTGCGAGCAAACATTGTATAACCTCGTTGTCCTCGTGTCGCTTACCACCCGGGCACGGCTTGGCGGAATATTTATAGCTATTTTTACGTAAAAATTAAATTTTCTGACGAAAAATATTTCTATATTTCTTCGAATAAACGATGGAACGTGTTTGAAAATTTAAGCCAATTACATCAATAGATAATATTTGAGACAATTGGCATTTAAACGCCTTTTCTTTTCTGAAATATTATGTTAACGATAAAACGTAATTAAAAATGTCCGGCACATAACTCGCGAAATTAAGCATGTCGCCGGCAGCCAAAAATATCTGATACCAGCTAAAAATGCTGCTGCAATTACTAATGGCATTCATAAATTAGCAGGTCTGTATTTATTATGATGATAACTTCAGGGTTGTTTGGTCTCTTATTATTTCTACATTAAACGGGGAAGGGTCGTTTCTCAATTGTGATTTCGACGGTTCGAATCCCTGTGGCGGCATTACCTATGGCTATAAGTTTCCATTGAGTATATATATAACCAGAAATAGGGACGAAATAAGGGCCATCCATCTTTCGTCCATCCATCCATCCATCATCGATTGCGCTGAAATCACAAATTAGAAAGCTGAAATAGTACAGCGCCAACAACTGACCTGTGTGTACGTCTCCGTATATTCCAAAAATATTCTGTATTTATTGTAATAATCGAAATTGACACAACCTCGTTTATAAGAATAACTGCTTCAATATGTTTATGAGAATTTTTTAATCATTTATCTAATGTAATTGAATCACTACAAGGACTTACTTTTAAATCACAATTGACAATGGGGCTTTTGACACATTGCTTTTAAAGTAACAAACAATATTTAGTAGTTACAAATACCAATTGATATCAATTCGAAATGCAAATTTGTTTGTAATATGTGAAATACCTTTAATATTAGCACACCTGCGTGCAGGTTCAATACAATGTACCTAGTTTTACTCAAGATCTGCATAAATACTGTATTTTGGCAAAAAAACGTATACTATTATAGGTACTATTCAAAAATATTGGGTAAATCACAAAAAATAATTGAATATCATTGTAGTAGAACAACGTGACATTCAATAATCTTAAAAGTACTGAATGTATTATTGCGAATGTGATATTTTTATTTAAACACATTATTTAGTTATCAGTCTACGTGTTTTTTTTTCCCATTTGCCGCCAGTAGAAATCACCACTGGCAACAACTGAGATTTTTTTATCCCGTTTGTCACAACCTGGTAACATATGAGATTTTTTTCTCATAAGAAAGAAGATATCCATAATATTAACCTTAGAGCTAAGTCTTTTTTTCTAGATTTCGTTTTGACTAAGGTAAACGACTCTTGTGGGGAACTGTATACGTTTTTGCAATAAGATTCCGAAGCACAAGTATATTACGATTATCATTTTCTGAGTTTAAAAACTACATTACAAATATTTTGATTGAAAAGTCATATTACAAAATTGAAGACTACGTGTTAGATAAAGATATATGGAAAGACGACATGGCTCTAGATTCCACACAAATTTGATTCAAAGTGTATTCCATAGTTTTTAAGTTTATTTGAAAAGAGCAATCCCTAGAGTTTCTTGCTCGTTCTTCTCAGGGAAGTCAGCGTAGTGAACGAGCAGTAACTTAAATGTTACGTTTTCAAGTGTACATTTATTTTACCTATGGAATAAATGAATCTTTGACTTTGACTATATTGAATGTCCCACAAAAGAAGTCTCCCAAACTGTACTTTAATTTAAAAATATCTTGTTTCAGCTGGCTAACGACACAATCTCAGAAACTTTTCCCTGGCTGGCCACGATCTTCGTGAAGAATGGATCCAGCAACCAGTTCGACTACTACTGCGATGGGGCTGTTTACACCGATAGAGCCATTATTACCGGTACCTTCAACATTTTCATGTACTTTAGTCTGTAAATTACAATTTTCATAAACCTTATCTTAAAGACGCTCTTTTTAGTTCTGAATCAAAATTCTATTGTCTGTGGTACTCGCCACTGAGCTGAAAAAATTAATTAAACTTCTTTATAATTTTTACAAAGACTTTCGTCGTATTTTTGATAATTAAAATATCAATTAGGACGCTACTCAAGCGCTATACTGCCTCCTTATAGTTAAATTGGCCTAAAACTCTTGCGAGCGGGGCATAAATCTTTATAAAAAAATATTGGTTAAAATACTTTTTTTTCCATCCTCTAAAGTTAAAATTGCCAACTTCTATACTATCTCTTTGTTTTTTGTTTTGTAGCGTTTGTTTGGCTTTCCAAGGGCTTTCGTCTAAATATATGAAGAGGCTGTACGGTGGAACAGTTATCTACCCTATTAAATGGGTTAAAATTTATTTAAAAAAATGTAGCTGTTCGACGAGGAGAATCTAATGAAGTCAAAGTCAAAGTCAAAGATTATTTACTCCATAGGTAAAATAAATTTACACTTGAAAACGTCACATTTAAGCTACTGCTCGTTCACTACGCTGACCTCCCTGAGAAGAACGAGCAAGAAACTCTAGGGATTGCTCTTTTCAAATAAACTTAAATGCTATGGAATACACTTTGAATCAAATTTGTGTGGATTCTGGAGCCATGTCGTCTTTCCATACATCTTTATCTAACACGTAGTCTTCAATTTTGTAAAATGATTTTTCGATGAAAATATTTTTAATGTACTTTTTAGTAAACTTAGGAAATGATAAACTTAATATATGCTCCGGAATCTTATTGTAAAAACGTATACAGTTCTCCATAAATAATTAAAACGGCTATAAAATAATATATAGAAACCACGGCTAACTGTAACAACCATTGTATTTCTGTTTAGACTTTTTTACATTCGAGTTAACAATACCCCTCTTAAGAAATAGTTTGGAAGGATCCCTAGGAAACACAAAAAACAAATGCCGACATACCCTACGTCTACAAGAAACAACCAATTAGAATGCGATGCGACGGCGGAAAAAAAACAAAGTTGTTTGCCTACCACTGGAAACGGTGCCTCAAAGGACCTCATAACAGCCATTGAGATATAATCATTTGGTTGAGCATTGCTACAGGGAAATGTTGTAAAGTGTAATTTGAGTTTTGTCCAGGTGTTCCGTATTTAAAAAAAAATATTTCTCAATTGTTATAATCACTTAATGCGTAGTGTCATTAATTCTTTACAGTGAACTAAATTGAGTGGTACCTCATTTAAAGAACGGTTATTTATTTGATCGAATAAGATGGCTCCATTAATTAACTCAACCCCAAACGATATAATCAACCATTCAATTACCAGGTATTTTTTTTGTGAATTCAATTAGGGGAGAGCGGGGCTGAACGTTCCGATTTTCAAATAAGTTGAAGTTTCATACTGAAAATGGAGGATTTGGTTTTTTAACATGTGGAAATATTGAACAAATGTTTATCGCTTTTTGTAATAGTATAGTCACTTCTACTAATATCTCAATAGTCTTTTTCATAGAGGCAAATTTTTGACAAATTTCGGAGCGGAACATTCAGCCCCGCTTTGGGGCGCGTTGTTCCGCTTTTGAGGCAAATTGTTCTGCCTAGATTATGACAGTCTAACAAAGATTTTCTTAAATAAAACCACCTTTTTTGTAATTGTATGTATGTAATGTTTATATTATGCACAACTAACTTAAAAAAAACAACTATATTCTTATTCATCAGTAATATTATTCATCGCTCATTTCTTCATCTGAATCACAGTTGAGACACACATAAGTGACTCTATCATCTTGTTTAAATATTTGACAGGAGCCCATTAGTAGTTTCGCATCCTTAAAACAAAGAAAAATGGCCATAAAAATTTTAAGTATGATAGGAGGTCAATTGGGGAAATTGTTCCTAGGAACAATCAGCCCCTCAAAATAGGGACTTATAGCCCCAAATTACGTTTTTATACGAAAACTGACATACCGACAAAGTAACAGAATCAATCAAAAAAGATTCAAACAATAAGATTCCTTACTAATGTCACTACAATTTAGAAAAGTTACTTATGAATCGGCTCATAATAAACAAAAACAGAACAAAAAATTTAAACAAGAAAAAATTTAGATTTTAAGACTTTCGTGGTTATTCACTAAATGATTATCACTAGCATCAGGTATCAGGTTTCTTACCACGGTATGACTTCTTTTTATTTTCCCGATATTTTGGAACGGTTGCACGCTCCATGGTCACGGGTTGACTGGACGGCGGCAGATGACAGCTTTAAGAGCAGACATATCTGTCTACCCTCTTGCGCTGTCGACGACTACCTTCATCGCGATTTGTTGTGGCGTTATCATTGAGAAAAAATTTACTTACGTGATATTTTGACAGCTCCACGCACATAGCCACACGTCGTCGCCGGAGTAACTGAAATGGCTGCCGACAAGACGCATCACCTGACGCTTTAATGACGCGCTTCACATGTATTGCTACATATTTTCCTTGCAAAGTTATTGCTGTGAGAACAACTTACCCCGAGAACTACCAGTCCCGGTCTCCCCTACCAAGCAAATAAATAATTACCTTCTTTTGTTCCGTTGCCATGACAAAATTCCCTGGTGCTAGTTACGACAGCAATTCCGTCCGTTCGTTTCGTAACTTAATATTACTAAAAAATATATATTCGGGACAGCCCTGTGCCTTTCTTCCTAACTTTGATTATAGTGACCGTCCCTACCGAGACCCTTAGGGTATACGAGAAGGGTATTATAACCGGTGTAGTAAGTACAGGGGCCTTATAAGTTCATGTTCTGACCCCAGATCAGCCCATGAACAGGGTTGTCATAGACCGTTATCACGGACTTCATTCGTTTCTCTAAAGGCTAGTGCCTTGGGTGAGCTGCCCCGGGTGCATGTATATGTAGGTACAGCACCCTACGTATTTTCCAGATAAGTACCGAAACTGTAGGCACGCTCACATCCCGTTGTGTATTGCACAACTAACGGTTGCCACCGCTAAGCTAAGACTCTAAAGTTCACTATCCAATCTCCACTTTGGTGGCGGATATGCTGGACGCTCACCTCCCGACGCCGAAGCGTCTCTCCAGTTCCTAGAAATGACGTAGGTTTCTAGGAACTGGAGGGACCGGAGGGTATCTTGCTCATTCTCTACTAGTTCTCCGGGCTAGAGTCGGATGGGTACTCAAAATTTTTATAATGCCTGAATAAAGAATTCTTATAAATAGAATTTAACTATTACTATTATTATTATGTATAGAGATAGAAGTTAGATGTCCTGTAAAAAAAAAACTCACAAACTGCATCAAATTTTATTAGTAAAACTGGGTGTTGATCTCTAAAAAAGACCGACTTTGTCGAATTAGTGCTTTTTCTGTAGGGCATTTTGTTTTCTTCTTTTTACTAAAGCGAAGGCAGACTAATTTGATTTAGTGCTCTTTCGTCGTAGCGGTACTAGCAACGCTCATTGTGGAAGCCGACTCAAAAGGAAATTCCACTTGTCTTTGTCCAGTTATTTTTGTTTACATACACAATACATTGAAATAGTTGAATATCTTAGTAAATGAAATTAGTAGTCATGGGAAACGCTGGGGGAAGCACCCTTATTACTGATTTAATAAGGAAGTATTTGATAATTCAAATTCACACATTCGTTCAATCGGCAATAAAATAGTAACGTCACTTGATTGTAATATTTCGTTTATCCACCTTTCACGGTAGTGCGAAAGTACAAAAGATGGATAAGATTAATAGGAATTTTAAATGTGCGCGGGGAATTCACAGGGTCCGGCCGCGCCCGGTTGTTCACTTTCCAAGTATTGAACTTGAAAATCTTCTCACTCATCTTATCAATGTGCATTCGTTTAAAAAGCATTAACCCTGTCAACGACCATCATGTCATATTAAACTGAACACATTCAAATGACACCAGTGTTGACGTGATATTTGTAAACACAAAAACCATGATCGAGACTAGTTAATATGATTCGTACAACAACACGTAATAATATTAGTTAAGATATATCCTTTTTTCAAAGTCAAAATCAAATATTCTTTATTTCATAGTTAAACAACTTTCATTTGAAATCGTCACACTGATTAAACTCTACTGCTCATTCGTAAGGCAGATTCCCCTGAGAAGAATGAGCGAGAAACTCTAGGGGTTTGCTCTTTGTAAATATACATTTGAATATATTTATCATTACAATATTTAATATAAACATCTTAGATCGAGATTACCTGCAAGAGCTAAACGGGACACGCTAAAGCTGTATAATTAATGTATATTTTTTATTTTATTTTATTTATTTATTCACTCTCACATAAGGAAGATTGTACATTATAATTATATGTTAAACAAGACTTAATAATGACTAAAGTTAGCTACCTTAAGCGAGAGTGTGGAGTTCGTACTAGGTAACTAGACCTGTGTTACAAATCTCCAGGCTCCCACCCCGTTACAATTTATTTATTTAGTTTTCAAAAAGGTAAGTATTATACTCTTAAAAAAAAGATATGAAGATGTTTCGTGAGTGAAATACAAATTTCACTCACGAAACATCTTCATATCTTTTATATTATCTTTATATCTTTTATATAACGCACACACAAGTGTGCGTTTTTGTGTGTGTGTCTGTGTGTGTGTGTGTGTGTGTGTGTGTGTGTGTGTGTGTGTGTGTGTGTGTGTGTGTGTGTGTGTGTCTGTGTGCGTGCGTGCGTGCGTGCGTGCGTGCGTGCGTGCGTGCGTGCGTGTGTATGTGTGTGCGTGTGTGTGTGTGTATGTAAGCGTGTGTGCGAGTTCTGAATAATATAATATTATAATATTTAAAAAATGCCTGCACAGATTATAAACGTAGATTTCAGAATTGATGTAGTTGTACAAGTGACCTCCCAGGAAACAGAAGATAATAATAAACTTATAATTTTTGTTTCAGTATCGTTTTAAATGTCGTAAATGGGAAATTTTGAATATCAATCGGAATCTTATTATAGAAGCGTATACATTGGCCCGTAAATGAATTTGCGACTTTATGAAGACGACTGTCACACAAACAGCTTGTTTATTTTTATTCCTCGTATTAATGTTATGTCTGTCACTATTTTTTATAAAAAATTAATATTTTTCTTAACAAAAACAACATTCTCGTAAATGTACTGTGACGTTAGTGTAAGAATGTTAATCTTTTTAAATTTATCTCTCAAAGACACTCTGCGGCCCAGGTTGCAAATTTCTCTAACCGCACGTTCCTGCAGGACAAAGATTCTATTAATATCGTCGGCATTACCCCCTAAGCAAATTCCGTATGTCATTCACCTGTGAAAGTAGCTGAAGTAAGCCAATCTAGCCGTCGTTTAGTTAGTTACATTTATTTTTATGCGACCATTGACTCCGACACATATTAGTACATATAAGACACATTACTTTTAAGAAATTTAATAGATTTAACTAAACTTTTGACTGAAAACAGTTTCTTTCCTAAATTTTCTCAACCGCAAATTAAACCTGAGATCATTCGGGATTTCAGTAAATCGTGAAGCAAGTCGCCTTCATTAATCGCTGTCTTTCGATAAAGCGGTACTAGAGTGGCTCCTTGGGGAACTCTGCACTGGCAAGGACGGAATTTCTTAATTCAATTTTAGTTTTTCTTGTTGCCAACTTAGCTATAGATATTTTTATCAACGAATAAACTAGACTAGTAGGTAGATCTTCGCACAGTAGTTTAAGTACCCTCTTCTTAGAGGAGATCCAGTAGCAGCGGAGCTCCTTGTGGAAGACATGGGACTTGTCAACTTATGTCTCAGGGTGACGGGCGCACTTGCAGTACTCTTATGTTCTTTCTGATTTAAAGCTCTGAGTGGCACTGGAACTGTTATGGATAGGCGTGTCGCTTACCACCAGGCGCACGACTTATTCGTCTCGTCACTTGGTATTATAAAAAAAAGCCGTGAGTCACTGTGTATTAAACTTAAATAATAAAATGTATGACTGCACGTAATTTTTCACCGACTTCAAGAAAAGGAGGAGGTTCTCAATTCGACTGTATGTTTTTTAATTTTTTATTTCTTTTCATGTAAGTTACGCGATAACTCCGTAATAATTTGTCTCC
>NW_020655859.1:0-13556 GCF_003589595.1 Hyposmocoma kahamanoa | reverse complement strand
AAGTTTTATCCACAAATTCTTTGTTCTTTACCGATGACACAGCGAAATCTTTGTCAGCACCTAAGGGCGCGCTCCCACAATGTCGTAACGTTTTATTTATCGTTGTACGACTGTCGCGTCTAGCCTGTTCTCATATCACGACTATTTGTCGTGACTGTGTCGTGGACATTTATTTTATCGTTGAACGACTGTTCCCACTAGATCGTGACGACAATTTATCGGTTGACGGCAGCCGTCTTGTCGTTTGCACGACAGCCTCGTTTGAAGCTGCGATTATCTGCCGTCACATTTTTATCGTGACGTTTTATTTATTGTCAGACGACTGTCAAACCAGCTCTCCTCATTGTCACGACAGTATGTCGTCGTAACGTCAAAAAAGTCGTCAACGACAGTTAATCGTGTTTTAATGTAAACAACTTCGTTTAAATTTACAAGCCACGACACTTTAAACAGCACAACTATCTGCCGTCACGACATAATAGGAACGTGCCCTAACCCGTTCATGAACAGTTACGCCGTAAACTTATATACCGTAAAATTATATAACAGAATATGGTAGTACAGGGTACCCGTTTCGCTACATAGATGTTAAAAAACAAACTATAGTCTGTCTTTTTTAAATATGGAGTAAAATGTCAGTTCATTGCGTAAAAGTGTTGCCCGCTTGCAAGCAGCTAGTAATTGCAGCCGATAAATATTATATCGACACACGACTGAATGTTGGTCACGTTTATGCAATAAATAGCCAATATTGTATAATAATATTGTTTCAAAATAATCATCATCGGCCCATTATTCCTCCAGGTTTATTTAAACTGTCAATTTTTGTAAGTTCATACATACACTGCATTTGGAACTAAGTAGAAATACATAAAGATAAATATGTCTTATTTTAAAGTTTTTCATTTTAATTCAATACAGATAATCCAGCTACTCTTGTTAAAATAATAATAATAATAATAATAATAATAACGCACACACTCAACATAGCCCCGCACTAGGGAAACCCTGTGTCGCGGGTGCCATGGACACACATAGACAACCACAAATTACACCCAAACTCACGAGAGAAATAAATGTAGGCCATACAAATATTTCTCCCGGCCCGGGAATCGAACCTGGGACCTCTGCGTGGCATGATTTATATTGAATATTTGAGGTGTGTTAGTTGACCCACCTCCACGCGTGCGAAGTTCTTGAGCATTCTGTGATAACATGTTGTCACAGAATGCCCAAGGATGTAGCCGGTACACCCTGGGGCCAACACTGACAACTCTCGGCTTCAATCGGAGTCTTACCAGTGAGGGCGCGAAGCGATCAACACGGCCCGGCCATGCGTCTCTGGGGGTGTACCATGGCAAGTGGTGGGCGGTCTTAATTTACACCCTCCTGCGTTCATGCCTATGCAGTTGAGCGCCGTACGCAAGGATGAAGGAATCCTGGGGGACTGAGCCCGAGCAGTGTGGGGACCCCGGCAAGCAATACGTCCTCTTCGGCTTTGATTTCCTGATAAACGGTAGCCCTGTGACTAGCCAACACAGGGAAACGGCAACGAGGTGTGGGGGGATGAACTCGGCTGACGGGGTGAGTATGTGCGGAGTACCTGGCGGACTTTGATCAAGTCAGCCAGCCGCACATTTCGAGCCCCCGATGTCGCGCAATGAGCACCTACCTTCCGCACCTATACTCTCCTGATAATCCTGGTGTCCCAAATGGGACATCCCCAAAGGTGCGGTATCCGTGGTGGGTGGGAAATCAGGAGAGTGAACACTGAACACTATACTATGGACTTTGAAGATCATTTAAAACCTATAAATCACCCAAAACCGGTGGTACTGCAGGGGAAACCCAAAAGTGCCCCAACAACACATACACACACACAACAGCGCCCTACGGTGAATGGTAGGCCAAAGGGGAAACCGCAAGTTCAATCAAGCCGATGCTGGTGCTAGTTCAGCATTAGCGGTAGTGGCCCAAACCTCTGCCCCCGCGAACACACCGGGTTCTGCATCGCAGAATCCCACGAACACAGCTTTTGAAGCAGGGTGGACCCTGGTGAGTCGCAAACCCAAACTCAAGGCCACAGCACCCATCCGCAAGGAAGGGGTAAGTGGCCACGGTGAGCAACCACCTCGAGCCGTGGGAGCAGGGGACCCTGCCCGCAAGAACAAGAGGGGTCGTCTCAGGGAACGTGAGCGCCGTGTAAGCCCCAAGAACCAACGGCTTAAGGAGGGAGAGGCGAGGCCCCCAGTGGATGACTGGAGTGGCCCGAGGACTGCACCAGTGCGGTCTACTAGGTCCGCCGCACATCCCTCTAGACGGGCCTCCCTCCCTCCTGGAAACAAACCGGTAAACGCGCCGAGGCCCTCGACCAATGCCAAACGTGCTCGACTCGACGAGAGCATATCTCCGAGAAGCGAGCATAAACGGCAAAGGGTTGTGAAGCCCGCCCAACAACGCACGTACGCCGAGGCTACCAAGCCAGAATTGATGGCGGTGATCACCTCGGCAAAAACCGGCTACATACGGAGCCCTGATGACAATGACAAGGTTCAGGAGGCCCTATGTGAGCGCCTCGCCCAGGGAGCGGAGGAGTGCGGCGAGGTAAACCTGTCTTTAGCGACGGGTCCCTGAAACTGTGGTGCCACGACACAGCCACATTCCAGTGGCTAGAAGACGCCATTAGCACCATCAGGCTGCCATCCGGGGAGCCCCTCTCATTGAAAAATGGGTTGGAGGCTCCCCGGCGGGCGGTCTGCGGACTGTTGATTCCAAGCCACTGGGAGCATGCACGCCGAATCGGCCGCATCCTCAAGCGGCAAAACCCATGGGGGAGGTTCACCGCTGGTTTGTCCACAAGCTGCAGCAGCAAAGTGGACATACCTTCATGGTGGTAAGCCTCCCCGAAGAACTGGTCCCGGCTGTCCTGGGGCATGACCGGCGCTTCCCTTCTTAGTTAGGCACGGTCTACCTCAGGTTCAGATCCAAAAGGGGCCTGTACACGGACACGCCGCCTTAGAAGGCGGGCATCAATAAAACACCGATGGATGTCTCCCCGGAGCCCTCTACCTCCTCTGGCATCACCAGAGAAGGGGAGGAGCCCTCCCTGACCCCCGTCTCTGCGGACAAGTGCGTGTCGGGGATGGGAGACATCCGACTGAGCGAGGACGAAGATGAGGAGCTGCTGTCCACTAATGGCGGTTACCTCCTCGCTCACTAAAGTACAAATCGTCCAGTGCAACCTCCACCACAGTCAGGCCGCAACGGTTCAACTCCGGAAATGGTTGGAGGCAAACAACACAGCCGTGGCACTGATCCAGGAACCGTGAATCAGTGCCCGCGGCCAAATACATGGACTCTCACAAATGAGAGGTAAGCTGATATCAACTACCATCTCAGAAAAACCACGAACTTGCATATATTACTCTAAAAATTTACATGTACAGCCACTAACAGATTTTTGTTCCAGAGACCTGTGTGCCGTCAAGCTTTTAGCTGATACGGCCACGGGCCTGCCTGAAGTGGTGCTCGCCTCTGTCTATATGGCGGAGACTGATGTACCACCACCGCAGGAAATGGAACGGCTAATCAAATACTGCGAGCAGAGTGGCCAGCACATCGTCATGGCTACTGACTCCAATGCCCACCGTCCGTTGTGGGGCATGGAACTTGCAAATGACAGTGGTAAGAACCTAACAAAATACTTATTCACAACTAACCTTCAAATCCTTAATAAAGGTACAGTACCAACCTTCGTAAATAAAAGATGCAGGGTGATTACAGACCTGACCCTAGCGTCCGAAGGACTGTAAATCTTGTCCAAGACAGGCACGTGTCCGAAGAAGCATCCTTCTCGGACCACAGATGGATAAGATTCAGCTTAGAAACAACCATCAAAGAACAACAACCGAAACGGAATCCCCGAAAAACCGATAGTAAACTATCCATTGACAAACTACACCAGAGCCTGGGGGAACCGGTAGCACCTGGAAGACTGCTGGACACAGCACAGATAGAAACACAGGGTAAAGAACTGACATCAAACATATTGAGCAGCTATAACTCCGCATACCCACTGAGTGAATATGCCCTGCGGCAAGGCCAAACCTGGTGGGGGCTGAGCTTGAGAGGCTACGAAGAAGGGTAAGGAGACGCTTCAATAGAGTAATGAACACATGCGCGGATGAGGACTGGGAAAACTACAAGACTGCCAAATCTAAACTAAAAAAGCGCATACGGTTCTGGAGCACCGCGTTATAGCGAGGCTACTGCGGGAACATCACGTCTTGTACACAAGTGAACAGAATAAGGAAAATCCTAGGCAACTCAAATTAAGCTGAGCTAGGTTCAATACGCAAAATAGACAACTCATACACAACTTCCCCTGCGGACGCGGAGAGAACCCTACTGGAAGCACATTTCCCAGGATGTAGGTTTGTCCAAGACGAAAGGTGCGAAGAAATTAACTACAACACATCGATCCATAACTGGCGATACGCTGAACAAGTGGTAACACACGAAAAAATAAAGTGGGCAGTAAACACCTTTGAACCGTACAAAGCTCCAGGCCAAAATAGAGTATTCCCCGCACTCCTACAATGGGGCGGGGACACACTGGTCCAGCACCTGGTCAACATATTTCGTGCCAGTCTAGCATTCAGTTATGTGTCTTACAGTTGGCGAGAGGTAAAAGTCATATTTATACCGAAACCAGGTAAAAACGACTACCTACGACTACGCGAAGTCCTTCAGACCAATCAGCCTCATATCGTTCTTCTTGAAGACATTAGAAAGGTTATGTGACAGAGAACTGAGGGATGGAGCGCTTAAAACATACCACTACACGGAAACCAACATGCATACAGTCAAGGCAAATCCACTGAATCGGCCCTAC
This sequence comes from Hyposmocoma kahamanoa, assembly GCF_003589595.1. NCBI lineage: Eukaryota > Metazoa > Arthropoda > Insecta > Lepidoptera > Cosmopterigidae > Hyposmocoma > Hyposmocoma kahamanoa. Next base: position 8,662 of record NW_020655859.1, on the reverse strand, counting down.
ATGCCGTTGTGGGCAAGATAGAAGTGGCCCTCAAAGACAAAGCAATCTGCCTAGGCACGTTTATATATATTGAAGGAGCTTTCGATAAACCAACTTCTCCAGCATATAATCAGCACTGAGAAGACACGATGGATGAAGTGCTCATCAGCTGGATTAGCAACATGCTAAAACTAAGAACAATAAAAACAACAGCAAATGAGACCCCATGGGCCATAGTAGCGAAGGGATGCCCTCAAGAAGGAGTACTGTCGCCTCTGCTGTGGAACATGGTCGTAAATGACCTCATCATTAAACTGAACAACGAACATTTCTATACAGTAGGACATGCTGATAACATAGCTATACTGGTAACAGGAAATTATGCCAATATACTCTGCGACATTACACAAGCTGCACTCCGGATTTTGGAAAGATGGTGCAGGGCATATGAACTATCGGTAAACCCAACAAAGACGGAACTAGTAAAGTTTACAAACAAAAGACTACTGGGTAACTACCTACTACCCAAACTCTTCAGTACAGAACTACAGATATCAACCGAAGTCAAGTACTTGGGAGTAATACTGGACAACAAGTTGAATTGGAACAAGCATCTGGACAACAAAATTAAAAAAGCTACTATCACGTTTTGGCAGTGCCATAGAATGGTAGGTAAACAATGGGGACTTTCACCCAAGATAACACTATGGCTCTACACAGCAGTGATAAGACTCATGATCAGTTACGGCGCGATAGTATGGTGGCCACGAACCAAACTGACGACCGCAACCGGAAGCTGGACAAATTCCAAAGACTCGCTTGCATGGCGACGACCGGCTGCATGAGGACAACTCCAACTGCGGCCCTCGAAGCGATGCTGGACCTGCGACCCCTCCCACTGTTCATCAGACAGGAAGCGGCGTCAACAGCAGTGCGTCTAAACAGAACCGGCCTTTGGATGCACATGAGGACCCCACATACAGAAATCCTTTATAAGACTGTCAATGAGGAACCGCTACTGGAGGCGGCTGTAGATAGGATCCCAAAACAATACATCTTTGACAAAAAATACAAGATACAATTGTTTGAAGATCCCAAATGAAGGACTGATGAAGTGAAGGCGCGGACCTCTTTGGGGTTCCCAAAGAGGTCCGCGTCTTCACTGATGGATCTAAAACAAATTCAGGAACAGGTACTGGGGTATTCTCAGAAGACCTCAATATCAGGATATCAACACCGCTTGGTGACCACAACACAGTATTCCAGGCTGAATGCATGGGCATCAAGTTGGCGGCAGAAGCAATCATAGCGAGAAGAGTAAAGAATCACTCCATCCGAATACTCTCTGACAGTATGTCAGTACTTCAAGCACTGAACAGCTATGACATAAACTCAGGGCTCATTCATGAATGCCATCAAGCACTCATGGATTAAAGGACACAGCGGCTCACGTGGCAATGACGCAGCAGATGAACTAGCCAGAAAAGGGTCGGAGACGAACGTGGTAGGACCAGAACCCATAGTGTCCCTCCCCTACCAATGGTCCAGAACAACTATACACAAAGGTACAAAAACATCACATAATAATACATGGACCACCCTTACGGTTTGTAGACAGGCGAGGGAAGCACTCCCAACGCTAAATGCCAGTCTATCACGAATATTAATTAAACTCAAAAGGCAAGAGCTTGGGACTCTAACTGCCGCCTTAACGGGTCATGGTCCATACAATAAACACCTTTTCAATTTAGGTATCACAGACAGCCCTCTATGCAGAGCGTGCATGGAGGGGGAGGAAACGGCTGCGCACATCCTACTACAGTGCTCCGGCGTGGACAACCACAGGGCGAAGTACCTTGGAGTGCCAAGGTCGCTCCCCGAAGTCTTCAGCAATCCGACGAGGCAGCTGAGATTCTTGGAGGAGCTTCGGTGGCACGAGTAGGACTCTGCACTCACCACACGCAAAATAGGCGCCTTGACGTCGAGTTGCGGACACCAGCCCGTTACACCAAGTACCAGGTATTGAATATTTTATACTCAACATAAGCACTATGGCTAGAAAAATAGTAACATATTTGTATGCAGTACTAATTAAGTATTGTCCATGAACGGATTAACGTAGGAAACTATTCAAAAATGTTATTATATTATTTCAATACTAAACTATAAAACTTCAGTTAAAACAATGCACTTGTAACTCAAGAGGTATTTAGTACCGATTGGTACAGTCAAGAGTACATCAAGCTTGTCACTTTCTACTTTGGACCGTTCTTATCGTAAGCGGCATAGAATTGGATTTAAATCTTTAGTGTCAAGCTTGATGTGCTCTTGACCCTGTACATCAGACGTTGCAACAAACAAATAGCTATTTTTGTAACTTGTTTTTACATTGACGAGCTGCAATTTATCAAAGCTACTCTAATTTCTAGTAACAACAAACAAATCCACTAGATGGCGCTTATTGAACAGATTTTTATGAATAGTGCTGGCTACATTCTTTTATTTTGTTTTGGATTAGCGCCATCTACCCGTATTAGGAAGCGTTAGCTTATAAATTAGTTTGTAACACAATCCTCTTCAATTATTGTAAAACTATCGACTGATATTGTAGATAGACTTACAAGAATTGGAGAGGATGTGGGTTATATTTTCCGTATCTAATGGAGCAATGAACAAGTTTGACGTAATTCCACTTATGCCATTCTCCCACGAGGGGTGTGGTTTGTCAAAGTTCAGAATTTTAGCTCATGGTCAATATTTGAATAATATTACAAGAAAAAACTTAGTTCTTATATATTGTATATATTAATGGAATTAATTGATATCCACGTCCATTTACATAATTTATTAACTACATCCTGGCTGCTCGGCGCCATCTAGAAATAAGACGAAATTTTGACCTTTTCCAGAGTTACAACCTCTAGAACGGAGATTAGTTAGCCCCCTCGAGTTATCGGTCCATGGTAAAACTTAATTACCTACATAAAACAATAAAAAAAAATTCCATAAAAATAAATACATTATTTTTTTTCATTTCATAAATCAATCATCAAAAATTTTTCTTAATAACATTTTGTCGACTTTTTTGCTCTTCACACATTTAGGGCTCTTACTTTTTCTGTCGAATGAACATTCCCTTTTTCTCGTTTCGCGGTTACTTTCCACAGAAATATTACAAGATTCTCTTAATACAGAACTATCATCATATTTTATGGGAAAACCAACGACTTTTTTCGGTGAAAAATAGTTTATAAAGTATAAAACTTCACTTTTGCTACAATGCGTAGCGAAGCACACATCCAACTTGTTTGCATTAACTTTATTAATGCATTTACTGTCAATTTCATAATTACTCCATTTCATAGCTGAAAAATGAATGTATAAAAAATTCTTATTCTCACAATTCTTAATACATTTCGTATGAAGTTTATTTTCATTTGAATTTCTACATATATGTATCCTGGTCTGATCGTTCGTTACGCCTGGTACCGCGTTGGACAATTTACTGAAAGACAAAATACAGAAATTACTTTTTGCCAGATTTAGTTTTGGCGAGGTGTTTTTTCTCTTTCCCCTCCAGTGGGAGGGGAAAGAGAAAAAAGCTTTTTTTAGACTATTAAATAACGTTACCTACACCTTACGATACACCTAAAGGTATTGTCTAGAAAATGTGCTAATTTGTTACAGTATAGTTTATACTTTACCCTATCATATAAAATACATAATACCTTATACTCTGCAATATGGTTCAAATTATCGAGTTGTCGAAAGTACGTTAATAGACATTAATCGTTCGTTGTCTTTCAGCCATTGCCGCTAGATGGCAGCACATTGAATTAAATTTCTATATAAAATCAAAACGTCGCAATTTGTAATAATAGGTACTGAACTTCAACATATTGTTGAAAGCAATATGCTGCAATATGGCCGCCTTGTTTTGGAGAACTAATTAAACATCTCGAATTCGTCGTCGTTCAGGTATTGACCGCTAGATGGCAGCACATTCATTCATTCATTCATTCAAATTATACAGTTTAGGAATAAGAGGACATGCACATAATCTTCTAAGAAGTTATTTAACTGACAGGACTCAACGCGTTAAGATAGGTGACACTGTAAGTGAGGAACTGACCGTCGAATATGGCATCCCGCAAGGCAGCATCGTAGGACCATTGCTTTTCCTCATTTTTATTAATGATTTATGCCTCATCCCCCTACCAAACAATAGTAAAATAATATCTTATGCTGACGACACTGCTTTATTGTTTAGTGCTGAAAATTGGACTGACACTTTCACATTAGCCCAAGCGGGCTTTGATATTGTCAATAATTGGCTTAAAAAAACTTACTGACCCTAAATACCGAAAAAACTAAATACATGACGTTTTCCTATAACTCACTCACCCAACCGACTTTAAATTCATGTACAATATTACCTCATAACTGTTTTGGCTCGCTATCGGAAAGTACTTGTAAATGCCCTCAACTAAGCAGTACAAACACCATTAAATATTTAGGTATAACAGTTGATAAGTATTTAAATTTCAAGGCCCATATCGAAAGTCTTACAGTTAGAGCACGAAAATTAATATATATTTTCAAAAATTTAAGACATGTCGCCAATGAAAAGCTACTGAAAACTGTATATTTATCACTTTGCCAATCACTATTTGTATACTGCATAACGACTTGGGGAGGCTCCCATAAAAATACTTTGCTAAATTTAGAAAGAGCACAAAGAGCCATTCTGAAAGTTAGCACTTTCCGACCTTTTCGTTTTCCCACAGCAGAACTCCTTGCTAAATGTGATGTACTTTCAATACGCCAGCTATTCATACTACTAACCGTAATAAAAAAGCATTCACTAACACCATATATCCCATCACTCCAAACCAGCAAAAGACGAGCAGACATTGTTTGTTCAACTGAACGGTTTCGAACAGAACACTCCCACAGATTTTTTTGCTTTCTTGGTAGCTATTTGTACAATAAAATAAGTCGTTCTCTATCTATATATACTATGAATAAGTTTCAATGTAAAAAAACCGTACAAGAATGGTTAAAAAGAATTAACTACAATGACACTGAAAATTTTATATCTGTTTTTAAGTAATATAAATATAATTAAGACGCCAGCTATTATAATTAAGATTTATGTATTATTGTAATTTATTGTTATTGAACAAAATATGTTGACTAACCGTTATGCTATAATCACCAATTTAGATACCTAAGACACAAGTAAACAATTTTACTTAGTTTAGGTATCACCTAGATTAATTTGCACTACTAACCTTAATTAAAGTAATGTAAATATAAAATAATTTCATTGTTTGCGACAATTTGGCGCATATATATCAATAATAGGTTATTTAATAAGATTTATGTATGTATTTAGGTTAATATTTTATACAGAAATAAATTTATCTTTATCTTTATCTTTTATTGTTTGAAATTTCAGTACAAAATCAAAACATAACTTGCAATAATAGGTATTGATGGTACTGAACATTCAAATCTTTCAACAATATGCCAACTGGATATAGCTTAAATCATATCAACAGTCCAAAACTTGTTATATCTTTTCAAATTAGAAACTACGATCAATCTTTATCAAAATTTCATAGTTTTTAACATTATGATAGTGTGAGTGCTACCGGCAGCGATTCTGACAATAATGGAGGCTTAAGGCCCTTCCATCGTTTTTTTCTTCCTGGTTTTGTAGCAGGCCAGAATAAACAGACCACTACACCAATTGCCTGGTCTTACACACCCGAACACCCGAACCAGAACTAATTTAGAAAAGTTCAATTCTAAAATTGGTCCTACCGGGAATCGAACCAGGGTCCGCCGCATCCAGCGCCCACGTCAAGCGTTACGCCACAGAGGTTGTTAATATAATGGTAGTTTTATTGGTTGTATATGAAAAAAATACCTGTACAATCTCCATCTATCATCTGGAACATACACCTTCAATCCCAGCTGTTTATAAATTTCATTGAAAACAAACTCATAACCATACTTCGCAGATGTATGTAAAGCGATCATATTATTGTCTTCTCGTAACCAATTTTTAATTTCTTCAATTGTGTAGTCAACAGTTTCGCTTCTTTTGGGGAAATTCTCGTATTTACAACCTGGAAATTGGAAATAATGTTTTTTGTAGTGGATTTAACTTAAAAATATATGCAATAAATGACAAAAAAATACTACACTAATGGCATTTCAAACTTTTTATCATTGTAACTTTTTATATTTATAACTATAAAACATAGTATTTATGGCAGGAAAAATATTTTGGAGGCAGGTTTGGCAATTCGTTTTTATGCCGAACCATCAAATTGTGGAACCAACTCCCGGCGCATGTATTCCCTCCCCTCTATAACATCGGGTCCTTCAAACTGTTATAACCCAACCTAATATGGGTATTTTGCAAAGGTTGATATTTATATTAAAGCTGTACTTTTCCATAATGCAATGTGCAAGTTTTCATATTTCGCGTAAGCCTCAAATCAAGGCAGTTAGACATTGGCACTCGTAAAGAGCGGTACATCGCTCCGGGAATCGGGAAGTCAGTTAGTTATATATTGAGTGTAATTTTCTGCAATAAATCGGGTGTTGGGAACTTAGTTCTTTTTTTTTTAAAAAGACAAATCGGAACGGCCGCCTAACAAAACGTAGTGTGAAGAAGCATTTGGCCAGACCGGCAAAATGATAGTGACGGAGTGAAGATATTTGTGTTTTCCATCCGTTAATCTCATCTCCGGACTGTATTCGCACTTTCCATCAGGCGCGGTGCAGTCATTTTGCCGAGTCACAATAATAAAAAAAAAAAGGTAGTGTAAAAGAGATTAAGGATAATTTGTGAACTTTTGATATTTCTTCGTTCAAGTAATAATGTGACCATTACTGCGTTCCGGTTTTGAAGGGTAAGGGTGCTGGTGAAATTACAGGCACATGCGACTTGTCAACTTATGTCTCAGGGTGACGGGCGCAGTCGCAGTGCCCCTAAGATCTTTGCGATTTTAAGCTCTGAATAACATTGCAACTCTTATGGGCAGGCGTGTCGCTTGGTACCAAGTGTAAGACTTTTACGTCCCGTCACTATATAGGTATTATGAAAAAAAAAAACGCTTTTAAGCGCGGGCCCGACATCCACTTCTTGGTAGTTCAATGAATATAACTTATTAAATCTTAAAAAACTATCAGATGTAATATTGAGACTTTTTGGTGAAATAGCTCCATTAGTTTTTATTATGATTATTAATCCAAAGATCGGAACACAGAAACATTTTAATCGACCCGATGGTACTTGAAGCCACGACCATACTTTCGACAACTCGATAACTTGACCCGTGGGTCAGTTGGTAGGAGCAATACTACGGTGCAGTATGATCGTCGTTCTTCGTAATGATTAGTCGTAGTTTCTAACATAAATAGATGTAACAAATTCTGGACTGTTATTATAATTTAAGCTTTACTCAGTTGGCAAATCGTTAAAAGATCAATACCTATTATTGCAAATTACTACGTTTTGATTTTATACTGAAATTTAAAACAATGAATCAATAGTTGCCATCTAGCGGTCAATAGCTGAACGACGACAAATTCAAGATGTCTATTTAGCTCTCCAAAAAAAACCGCGGGCTATATATTGCTTTCAACAACATGTTGAAAATGTAATACCTATTATTACAAATTACGTTTTGATTTTTTAAATGAAATTTCAGTCAACGCGCTGCCATCTAGCGGCAATAGCGGAAAGACAACGAACAATTAATTAACGCACTATAAAGGCCTATGAACGTACTTTCGACAACTCGATAATTTGACCCTTAGCTCTGTTGGTAAGGGCAATACTACGGTGCAGCATGGGCGTGGGATCAAGTCCCATTGGGTCGAAAAAAATTTTTCTATGTGCTCTATTTTTTTTATCCAAAATGATAAGCTTCTTAGAAATACTTAATATACAGGGTGTCCGGTAAAGAATTGATAAGCCTGAAATGCCTTATAGTAGAGCTTGTGAAGATTCAAGAAAATATACAGGGTGTCCCGGGACGCGACGTCAAGCCGGAACGGGGTGATAGGCCAGGTCATAACTGTTATCAGAAAAATAAAAAATAAAATCTATGTCATGTATTTTAAAAATTATGACCATTTTGAAAAAAATCGAAAAATATACACCCTGTGACGCATTTTCACTTCCCGTTTCTACAAATTTCCACTTTATTTTAATTTTTTTATTATTTTGTAACCCTGAGTAATGCTCCTGTAGCTAGTCGTCTAAAATTTTGACACAACTGCTCTAATTTTGAAAACAAAATGACACATTATTCCCATATCAAAAGAGAAATTGAATTTTCGTTCAATTTCAACTCACTCTACCGAAAAAAAAATGTACTACACTGGTTGGGCAATTTTTTTTACAAGTTGGCGCATTTTAAGAGGATTCCAAAATGGTGTTACACTTGCTACTTTATTTCTTAGATTATGGTCAAATAATTTTTTTTGTGAACAAAACCGGTTTTCAACTATTTTTTATTTCTTAATTTAAATTTATTTAGTGTACCCAATCCTTCGCTCGGAACGGTAACTATGACATAATTCTTAACGGTAACTATGAGAGAGACGGAGAGAGCTATTCTACGAAGTGTGAGTGAGATAGAGAGTGACGCCGCTAATG
>NW_020655858.1:0-13073 GCF_003589595.1 Hyposmocoma kahamanoa | reverse complement strand
GTCTGAAGTAATTCCAAGACTGGATCGACTAAGACTTTGTAACGATGGGGCACTAAAGGTACGGTCCCATACAAAAAATACACACATGATTTTTTTCCTACTAAACTATTAGATTGATGTCAATATGTGATATGACAATATTTAATTGGGACAATATAATCTCCCGATTGGTATTTTTTTAGAGAGGTATCGTGAAAAAAATCCAATGTCCGCAATATCGCTGATCCGACTCACTGTGTCGCAAAGTTAAGGTAAATGTAGTGTACCTGCCTGTCCTCAATTACGTCAATTTTTAATGTACTTAAGTGATTTCCCGACTCCCGAAAAGGTCCAGGACCTAAAAAATATTGTCGTCAGGCAGTCTCCATTTTCTGTCTATGTTCCTCGGAAGTTTAGTTAAAAGAACTTTACCTTTTCCGATCCCTGATGATGATTGAAAAATAATGTTAAACAAAGTAATGAAAATAAAGAGTATCCTATGTAGTGATTAAAAATATATAATTTTAGATTATTGAAAAAGAACAGACAATAAAAAGGCAAAGGTTTGGTTTTATTTATACACGTTTTATTTTTTAAATGGGTACAAAAAGATAATGGACCTTCATCACATCATCATTGCCCACTTAGGCGAAATAAAAATATTTCAACACCCACCACCACAAATAATAATTGAAAACACGTTATATTAACACAAACAATCACAAAGACAAAATGTATCATAATATATTTGCAGTATAGTTTATATAGATAATTCAGGTTTTAGGTTAGCCACCCCCTGGATAGCATCAACGCCTCCAATTGCTTCCGAGGCCCTACCTTACTCTTCAGTGCTCACTGGGGAGGATAGGGAGCACATTGGGAAACTATAATCTATAATAATAGAGTCTAAAAACGCTGCTGCAGGATGGCTAATGGTGTCATAGCGCGCCCATCCTAGAAACCACATAATAGACATTATACATGAGCATGAATCCAAAATACGTCTCCCGTTTTTACATGAACAATAATAATGTTCCAAAACTTCCAATATCTGTTTAATTTTATTAAAATATACATATAATAACTGCCTCCGTAGCCGAACGGTTACCATGCCGGACTGCCACGCAGAGGTCCCAGGTTCGGTTCCCGGGCCGGGAGAAATATTTGTATGGCCTACATTTATTTCTCTCGTGAGTTTGGGTGTAACACAGGGTTTCCCTAGTGCGGGGCTATGTTGAGTGTGTGCGTTATTTTATTTATTTATTTAAAAATAAGTGCGATTTCTCGTATGTCTTATTTTCTTCTTCCACTTAGTAGCCAGAAGTTATAACCAGCTACTTTATAATTACTCAAAATATTGGGTAGATCTTCAGTATCTGTACATACTTCAATTGTACAAATTCCATTTGTACAATATTCTGCGTAATAACTTCTGGCAAGTTTTATTTGATACGTCTCTAATGAAAATATTTTCAAGTCGGTCTCTATCAAACGGGGAGAATCATGGAGTTTTGATAATTCTGAAGACATACTTTGAAAATGCACACATCTAGTGTTGCGGCTTTCGCCAATTACGTATTCCTTATTGACGCTGATGTCATCGACACGACAGCCGACCCTCATGCTGCTGAGCTCAACGATCAAGTCATTAACGTATAAGTTAAAAAGCCTTGGCGAGATCAGACCCCCTCCAAACTGCCTCACCCCTCACTTTTTTTTTTTTTTTTTTTTTTTTTATTGTGACTCGGCAAAATGACTGCACCGCGCCTGATGGAAAGTGCGAATACAGTCCAGAGATGAGAGTAACGGATGGAAAACACAAATATCTTCACTCCGTCACTATCATTTTGCCGGTCTGGCCAAATGCTTCTTCACACAACGTTTTCAAGGACCCGATGTTATAGAGGGGAGGGAATACATGCGCCGGGAGTTGGTTCCACAATTTGATGGTTCGGCATAAGAACGAATTGCCAAACTTTTTAGTGCGGGACGGTATTGAACTGACCGTCCAACTGTGGCTACGCAGTCCGGCACGGGTGGTCCGCTGATGGAAAGGAGAGGAAGGGATAAGGTTGAATAACTCTTCTTGAATAACTCCAACCGGAAAGTGTCAGAGAGCTTATTCGCCCTAATAATAGTACAAAATATTTATAAACATGATTTTGACCGGAATTTGGTACGATTTTTATGTAACAGTAGAGCTCCTTGTGAAGAAGCTCGTACAGGGAAGTACTGCCACCTTACCTATTTTTGTCGCCAAGTAGTAATGCGAGCATTTCCACAATTTGGGCACATTCAGCTCCCTCAAGTCTTTAACGGCTCTATCCTTCCAGTGATATCTCGAACGCTTCTCTGGACGATGCCTCGGTAAATGATATTATTCTAAATATACATATATCGTGGTGTTACCACCGTCCTTGTATGCGTAACCTGTATGATTTTCGATCTGAATTACCTGCCCAATCACCATCTATATACATCTCTAAACAAAGTGTGAAGGTGTCAAATACTAAACATAAATGCTTAGTACCCTTACGATGTTTAATTATACTCTTAGCATGGTTCCATTATTTAGTAGTATAATAATTTTCTGAGTTATAAGACCTCCGCGCCCTACACGCGGAGAATTGGGAGGAGATCGCACGGACTTTCTTTGTCACACATTCGACAAATGGAAGTCCCTTCCAGCGCACGTATTCCCTCCTTCAAATGAGGCGTGAAAAGGCATCTTGTGCATGCATGGTGATGTTCTTTTCTGTCCCGTTAAAACAAATAAAGCCAATCTGCAAAATTCATAAAATATACAGTGTACAGTTGCACTGTAAAATATACAGTTACACTTTCTCCATATTTAAGAAATTTTTAATAGAAATAATGCTAAATCATCTAAACATACATGTCCGTAAATCGTATGCACCGCGCTCGGGCAGTGACCCCGACACCCGCTTCACTTTTTTTCGACAACTCTTCGACATTTGTAATCTCCTCAGCGTAAACAAAACTTTTCACACCACCCCATAAGTAATAGTCTCGCACTTGATGGTACTGCAGGTTCTGGTGAACATGGTAGCGGTTCTTTTTTTGCACTAACTGTTGTTTACATACCGAACCACGTGGCGTTTCGCGAGAAACTAGATCACTAGAATTGCAGCGGGTTCAGCAACCCCACTGATCCGAGTACGTGAGCGAGCGCACTGATTAGTCGCGTGCGCTTAATGTGTTTGAGAAAGGGATAACAACACTTTGAAGCTTCCTTTGTCGGCCCGCTGCTAAGCAATCTGTGCCGCTGCGCCATAAGTTTTGTCCTGAAGACCTTTGGATCATGTGATTGCGAATCGATGTTTACCCCAATTAAATAAAAAATAAGAATTTAGGACACTTTTTTGCTTTTAATTTTTCCCTCTATAAACATGGCCAGAATATAAATCAACACATTGTGGAAAAAACTGTTTATTTATTTGCTTTGAGACCCGGAACTGTAATCAGTAATACGTAGAATTCATTCGTCAAAGGTCATTATGATCAGTCCCATATACATATTTTTTGTTTATCGAACCCTCCCAATCAAACTTGGTTATACGGGAAGAGCACTACAACCTGTGCAAGCAAGCCTGCTCAGTCAGTTCCTGACCCCAAATCAACCCGTTTAACTTCCAGACACCATATGCCAGCCCTTTCTCCAGGTAGGTTCCGGAACTGTTGGTACGCTCACTTCCCGTTGCGCATTGTGTAACTGACTGGTGCCACCGCTAAGCCGTTGACTCTAAAGTTCATTACCAAATCTCCTCTTTGGTGGCGGAGCTGTAGGCTCACTCATCTCCCGACGCTGAAGCGTCTCTCCAGTTCCCAGAAACCTACGCGGCGGGGAGCACCAGAGGATATTTTGCTCATCCTCTACTAGCACTGCGGGCTATTGCCGGAGATGTTCGTTGCAGTGTCCTGTGTCAATGTCTGGACCTAGCTTCATGGCTTAGAGGGCAACTCATGTGCCCCGACCACGTTTTTCCCTCACATTGACTTGGTTGGTTCAGGTTACGCCCTGAATAACTGAGCTTAATCCCGTCTGCACATATTTCAAACTGTTAGTATGAATTTGCAAAGTCCTCGAAATTCGATAGCATAAGTTGCTCTAGCCGGCTCACGGTTTTAATTACTCAAGCTACCACGGATCAATAACAGATTTACCAAATAATTTATTTAAACTAATTACCAACAAATTTCACTGTAATTGTTAAATTACCAATATAATAACCAATATTTCGTTATTCAATAATACTAATTTATCAAAACCCCATTCAGCGTCAACTCAATATATCATCAACCCTTCTACCCAGTGCTTGTTTTACATTGTTTTTTGTAGAATGACGGAAAACAAAACGAAAGACTTTTTTTTCTTCATCGCCCAAAAAGTTTATCTATTAGGCGCACCGAACTATTGGTCTGAAGACTTAAAACTCTCGAAGTCAATTTACAAAATTCATGACAATTTGTTCTTGTTAATAGATTTCATAACAACTCTGTTCATCGGCTCAGAGTGGCTTGCGTTATTCACTCAAAATAATTTAAGTTCCAAACAGAGTGATGACATGTTCCTTTTTGCATGCTCCCATCCAATTCTACATACGTACTGCTTTATTATGAGGTTTCATAAAGAAAAGACGAGGTAAGAATCTAAACGCACTTCTTGTACGCCAGGGTAAGTTCTAAAAAAAATTATTGATGAGATTGAAACTTACACGAATAAAATCAGTGGCTTTTGCCTTTCTTCGTTGCCTCAGAAATAACTTAGCTTATTATTTGTGAGCTGTAATGGAATTGATGGTAGTGAGCCCTAATGTATATATTAACGATACACCTGACTCGTCTCATTGCCGAACAAAAAATGCACAATCGAAAACCACAAAAATTTTGAAATCGGCAAAAGATAATGGTGTTCGCAGATGACAGACAATCGAGAACTAATTTTTAAAAAGCAATTAACAATATAAATTCTACACTAACAACGCAGACGTCCCACAAGAAAATCGGTGCTACCGAAAACAGTCTATTATCGGATGACCATATTTTTATTAGAGGTAAAGATATAAAGACGTTCAAAAAAAAGAGAGCTTTTACAGGACGTCTAAGTTGAGTTGCATTTGCATATAATAATCGGCCTTTTAAAAGTCTAACGAGTGAGGACACGGTCGACTAACGGCCGACTCATAAATTTTAATGTAGGCTTGAATGCTGTTAGAAACGTTTAATAAGGGCCATTGGCAAATTGTGTAAGTTAACATTTAACAAAGTACATTTTTCTTATAGTGACATATTACTACAGCTGACAATCAATTTGAAGAATAAGTTTAACGACCACGAGGTGGAACGACAGATGATCAGGCGGTCAAAGATCTACACAACAATATTCATGTTTTTGGTCTGCATTACGTTATTTGGTTACGGAGCCAACTCTCTCTTCACTGGTAGTACTTTTTTGTTTTTAATGAGGTACAGTAGGGTCATCCGAATATTTTCTCCCTGAGCTGCATCCCATATGAATATTACCGAGGAAATAATAGTATTAGAATCCCAGCTGGCCCAATGTAGTAGGCCGAGAGTAGAGATATAATAGACAATACTCACGAGAGCATTACATAATACCTATCCCCCTTTCAGATGGCACGTTCACGACAGTAATAACTGCGTGGCCCGACGTCGAGGATCGGAGTTTCTTTGCCGGTTGTGTTAGGATTATCACCTACATTCTTTGGTGGATTTTTGTTGTCAGGTTTGTTTATTTATTTAACTTTGGTTGCCAATCAAACTACTCCTATTCCAAATACTAAGCAATGAATAGAACGAAGTTTTTGTTCAATAAATAACAATTATGTAAAAATGTAGTGATACAGTACTTAATAAAATCTTGGGAAAAATGTTTCCAAAAACATTTTATAGACCGCAAGAAGTGATCAAATGTTAGTGATTGTTTATATTGTCAATGTATATTCGAATCTTCTACCTGGAAGTGTACCAGAACCCTAATATGCTAAGAGTACACGGCGTATTCCATACGCGCCGTAGTGAGTCGATTCAAACGCGCGCAAACATCGCGTTGTAAGCAAGAAACTTATATACTCCACTAGAGTTTACACTTACAATTTCATGTAGTAGCTTCATTTCAAAAACTGACTGGAACTAACAAACAAAACTAAAATTAAAACTATCTCTTATCAAAATGCACGATACATACGCGCGGCTACAGCGAGTCTGCGGCGCGTATAAAATACGACGAGTGCATAGGCTCTAACTTCCGTATCAGCTTCACTGACATATAAACGTGGCGATATATATGTAGGTACCTCCAAAATCTTTTTTTGTACAACAATTTTCCAACTTCACGGTTTTTTTCTCGATTTCCTTTCAGAATGATGTGCGCCTTCTGGGTAATAATTCCCGTGACAATTTTGCTAAGTCATCAATTCAAGAATCTGAAAAGTTACTTCTGTAGTTTGCCAGAAATATTCGAAGATGGAGACAGCCAGGCGGAGAAGGAAAAGAAATATATAGAGGCTTTTAAATTAGGAATTAAATGGCATGCTGATACATTGAGGTAAAAGCCACACGCATGTGTAGGTATTAGTATAGTTTTTACAACACACAAACCGACAAACAGTCGACGACGTACTTGTCGTTAAGTGATTATCGTTGTGAAAGTACTTATTACTTCTCTCAAACATGCTCAGAATAGTTTGGATCACTTTCAAAAAAAGAAACACGGAAAGTTTTTCATTTATGGACTGGACCTCGTGCGACTTCGAGGCCAAGGCCTGTACAGTATGAAAATCCATTACTGTCCGCTACTCTAAACTTTTAAATCTATCTACCATTATGAACTATGTATACAGGCAAGAGAAAAACTCTTAGGTTCAACTCCCACTGGCCAGAGTCGAAGCGTCGCGACGCGTCATGTTTCTCACTTATAAGCATATGCATCTCTATTTTCCCATTATTAAGGTACAAATTTGTGTTATGCAAATATGGATTTGCCGTCGTATGCAATCGTCCACGCGCGTCGCCGTGCGCTTCTTGCGCGTGACGCCTCAGACGCGTCAGACGCCGACTACACTGTGATCCGGGCGCACTATTGTGAGCGCGTCGCCTTGCGTTATAGTTGTAAAACAGGACGCGACGCGACGCTTCGACTCTGCGCCAGTGTGAGTTGAGCCTTACAGTCAACTGCCCGGTGTTCATAATTGCGGGAATTATAAACGCCTAACTGTATCGCTTTCCTTTTTAAAAAAGAAAAAGTCGGTGAAGTAAGTGCTTTGATGTTCTTTTTCGTTTTTTCGTCGTTTTGTATTTACGTCGCGAAAATGAGATCTAGTGACAAGTGCGATAACGAAAATACAGTAATGGATTGTACTCCGTCTAATTTAAAACAAGAGTCAATATTAGCCAAATGTCAAAAACTTTATTAAGTATTAATGAATACTTTTTTACTTTTTCTATTATATGTCTTCCGTTCTTTAGTCTTTTATTATTTCCTGACATTGTTTGGGAAAAACACTATATACGCCTTGGCGGGAGCTGGGGATTGCTTGATTCGTATTAATACAAGGCCTCGATGTAACTCTTAACTCGTCCAGCAATAATGTAAATCTACTGTATTAATAAATATTGCTTGAGCTATCCGCGATTATGCACTGTTTGTCACAATTTCTGTTTATTAATAAGCATCACTCAGCACTTAAATTACGACTCAAGATCGTGTTAAGAAGTAAGGTCACCTGATATTGTCCAATTACTGTCAAATAAGTAATACCCGACTAAATTAAAAAAAGCATGATGCGAGTGAAGCTCAATACTTGACATTGTATTTTAATATGGCCGAGTATTACTTATTTGACAGCAATTGTTTCGGCCGGAGAACGAGAGTGGAACCCCTGTTCTTAGAAGCCGAGGATTATGTCAATACAAAAGTGCCTGAGATGCACTTTGAGAAACCAGTGCCATCTCAGACTTCGAAATCGTTTATTAATATTGGCACCTATTAGTTTCATTTCTCGGTACCAATTGTAATCATTATCACTACACCTACATACATCTGCAACAGGGCTCGTTCAAACTGAAATATTAACTTAATTCACAAATTACAATAATTCCAGATGCACCAGACTATGCCAAGATGCGTTCTATTTTGTATACAGTGGACAAATTTTACTGAATATTTCAGTTATAATTATCATCATGTTCCAGTTTATGGTAAGTTTTAGTGTAGCCACAGATTACTTAACAGTTACTACGTAACAAATACATCTCTCTTATACAAAATCGAAAATAACTACGCTGTAGTAGCCTACTAAATCCGACTAATGACACCAGGCGCTCACTACGAGGAAAAAGGAATCTAAGCATGCGCTCAGAAAAGTGACAATAACGTTGCCCGCCGCGCCGTATGCAGTCGTGCGGAACCGAATGCTCATAAATTAAAGACTTGTATGAGCTCTTGCGCCGACGTCGGCGCAGTCAGCGGCAGGCCCATATTGCGTAACCTCGAGCGAATGACGGAACCCTAGTGTAATCAAGTTACCTTCTTATATGTGAAATAGAATTGAATTTAAATCAAGAGTATAAAGGGCGACTTGCCGTCATCTGTCAAATTTAGTAGCAGTAGAGCTCCTTACAAAAGAGTTCGTCTAGTGAAACACTGTCACCTTACCATTCCTGCCACCAAGCAGTAACGTGAACGTGAAGGGTGCTGGTAAAACTAGAGATACTTGGTACCTGTCAACTTCATTTCCCATGGTGGGGGCGCAGGGAAAATACCCCTTAGAATTTAAAAAATGTACATTTTACAAATCTTAGTATTTTAAAGTTCTGAGTCACGGTACTTGTTCGTCCCATCACTTGATAATGATAAAAAATACAAAATACTCAGAACCATGACTCAATATTCACGGCCAAACTTTTATACGAGTATAATATTTTGTATTCAACTCAATCGAGTTGGTCATTTTGAGTTCTTACTTCCTATCTTCACATATGACATGTAACACTTAACAACTTTTGCTAGAAATAAAAACGCTGCAACAGAAATTGTAAGCACAAAATTTTATTCGTACAAAATTATTCTTTGAAAGTTTTCTTGTAGTTTTTGTACAAATCAGTCAGATTTATATTTGCAACTTAGAAACAACAACGATAGAAATCGTATTCCAGACATCCGAGCGGACGTTCATGAGCGCGTTGGAAAAGTTGTGCACGTTCTCCTCCACACTGATAAGCACGGGCTGCCTCATGTGGAACGCCGGAGACGTTACTGTCGAGGCGAGTACAGATATCATTTTACGGCCAGTACACACCGAATACGGTTTATGAAGGTAAACCCACAAAACCCGACGCGAATTTTGGAAATCGTTTAAATTTCAAGTTTTGGTCTATCTAACTAGATATACCGATCAGCGGGCCTACCATAACCTTTCAAAAAACAATCTTATTTCAAGTAAGCTTATTATAATATTACTCATACTCGTACCATGACAAACCTGTCAACCAAGTAATGTATTATTGCTAAAGTCACTGAAATAACGAATGATTTCCCAATATTGTCTATTCCTTACTAAAAATAGGAAAGAAATAACGCTATATGAACTGTATAATGCCATCTCTTTATTTTTTGATGTTACGAATCGTCCTATCGTAGTACAATGTTAAAGTATTTAATATTATTTACATTCCAAGAATTTTAACCGCCAAAAAAAGAAAAGTATGTAATAATGAAATCTATTAAAATTACGTTGTTTTCAATTATTTTTCCGCATTTTCATGAAGAAAAATGAATAAAACAAGCTGAGTCTTGATTGTCACGTTGTGAATTCGGAACTATAGTCTAGTGTCAACTGTTAGATTCGCCAAGAAGCACAAGGATATCGCTGTCATAATTTTACGAAATAAACATCGCGTATTTTTATTTAACAAGAAATTATTTTCTATGTGCTAATAAATAAAAAATAAACAAAATATTGAAGAGATATATGAAAATAAAACTGTAAAACTGAAAATAATATTGTTTCCATTGCATAATGTAACTATTTTAAGATTGCTAAATTTGACATAAGAGCAATTGTCATAGTACGAACGAGTGAATGAATAGTCACGAAGCTGCCAATGAAACATCATAGTCTTAACATTAGAATAAGCTTACTTTAAGCGCGTTATGGTACGAAAAGTCAATGTAAGGTTAAAGTAATATTGTTTTAAGAGGTTGTGGTAGGCCCCAGGTACATATTGTGTCGTCTACGCTACTTTGTACAGGGATACTTCAATAAAACAACGTTCGGTTAGTTAACGTGTGCGTGCAATACGTTCACGCCGATATCTAGCGGAGTAATGGCGAGAGGGTCAGAGCGTTTCCTTTATTTGCTATACACCACACGTATACCGTTTACAATAATCGTTTCAACTATTTCCCGATTATATACGGAATGATCTTAGTAAAGATGTACCGTCCGTATCTTAAAGTCCCATAGTAACGAATCTTATAAAACTTGACATCAATTTACAGTGCTTTAATTAGCACAATAATTGTGCATAATGTGTTTCTGTAGGCGGCCGAGTTACCAACGGCGATGTTTCAATCCGGCTGGCATAACTGCAGAGCACAGGCCTCACGTCGCATCAGACCCTTGCTGGTCGTTGCCATGTGGCAGAGTCAGGTTAATTCATTACATCTGGAATGTCATGTATTTTGTTTGATAATCTTTGCTTCGTGGAGGATTCGAATATGACGTTTTTTTAAATATTAACCGTAGTCATTTGCACGTAAGTTTGGACTGAGGGTTGTCACATTCACTGTATTAACACTTGTAATGTTTTAGTGATAAATCATTAATCAGTTTCACAGTCAGTTTTAGGCTCCGCTTTGAGCTGTTATTTCAAATTTGTATACATACATACATACAAGCAAAGCAGTTCACAGAAACAGCACCCAAGTCCTCACACTCCATTTCTTCCTTCAGTAAGATCGCACAAATCTCGATATCAAACCGAATGTCAGTCAAAGTAAGGATTGCATAAAAATTGACTACACGACCAAGTTATTCTGAATCTTGAAATACAAAACAAAAGTTTTTTTTAATTTACACTTGTAACTAAAATATGTCGATCAGTTTTAATAACGCCAAAGTGTATTATACAAATGTCAGAGATTAGAAAACAAAATGCTAGGGATTTAACACTAAGAAAATTGCGTAAGTAACGATAAAACTTAGTTCTCCCTCTTTTACAGAAGCCTGTAAAACTTCGATGTCTTGGAATAATTAACATGTCGTACGAATCTCACTTATCGGTTGGTATCTGTACATTTAAAAGTGGATTATGTAGTTGTTGATACAAAAAGAAAACAATATCCGTAATTAAATTTGTTTGTTTCAGATTGTCAAAACGTCGTATTCTGTAGTATCTGTACTATATTAAATAAGTTATTTTATATTTCACACCACTATTTAGGCATTTTTATATTTTTCTTGATAACAATAATTCTGCTCTCCTTGTCATAGGTAGCTATAGTCGTCACAATTTAAGAGGCTCAATTTGACAACTAAGGAAGATGGTATGTAACTTTGAATGCAATAAACAAACAATTATTAACTTTGAGTTAAAAAAATACATTAATATTAGTGAAGCATTACATGACAGAACAAATTTCAAGTATTATTTTCGCACAAATTTCCAAATAATTTCCAATTTTAAGTTAGTCCGAAACATCTTAAAAACAGTTACGTCCTCAGTTTTATTTATTTATTTTTTATAATTCAAATTGTACCCAATCAATCTTCACCGAGTCAATTCAATTTCACTTTTTAAAGTGAAATATTGACTTAATATTGACTTTTTGATTTTGATTTTGACTGAGATATTAATATTTATCATAAGATTGGAAATCAAATATTATACGTACACTTGATACCAACTCAACTGATGATTTTGGCTCATCTTCCGATGAAAGTGAATAAAAATTTAAACTATGAAGTATTTATGGTTTTTCTTCAGACGTTAACTACTACTATTTAACTACAGGGGGGCCTACCATAACCTTTCAAAAAACAACCTTATTTCAATGTAAGCTTATAGTAAGCTTATTATAATATTACTCATATTCGTACCGTGACAAACTTATCAACCAAGTAATGTATTATTGCTAAAGTGACTGAAAGAACGACAGATTTCCCAATACTGTTTATTCCTTACTAAAAATAGGAAAGAAATGACGCTGTATGAACTGTATAATGCCATCTCTTTATTTTTTGGTGTTCCGAATCGTCGTATCGTAGTGTAATAATGCTAAAGTACTTAATATTATTTACATTCAGAGAATTTTAACTGCCAAAAAATGAAAAGTGTGTAATAATGAAATCTATTAAAATTACGTTGTTTTCAATTATTTTTCCGCATTTTCATGAAGAAACCTAAATAAAACAAGCTGAGTCTTGACTGTCACGTTGTGAATTCGGAATTATAGTCTAGTGTCAACTGTTAGTTTCGCCAAGGAGCACATAGATATCGCTGTCATAATTTTACGAAATAGATATCGCATATTTTTATTTAACGATAAATTATTTCCTATGTACTATTAAATTAAGAAATAAACAAAATATTGAAGAGATATATGTTAATAAATAAGTTCAACTTAACTGTTAATCATTACAAATCAATATTAAGACAACAAAACTGAAAATAATATTTCCATTGCATCCGTGTCAACTATATTAAGATTGCTAAATTTGACATAAGAGCAATATTACTTTAAGAGAGAGCACGCCAAAAAAGTTTTAACGTTGGCTCCGCCCAAATTTGTGAAACAAATATACGCCTGAAGTTCACGTGACATACGACAGATGTTGAATTTTGCGCATTAAAAGTACCAAATTCGTTTTAGCGGAATAACTCTAAAACTAAAGGGATTAAAAAATCCGTAGTGACAGTTGTCGATCATGCATAAATATAATTATCTAATTTTTGTCCTAATAACCTGTAGCATTTCGAGGATAAATCGAAAAAATGTGAAAATTAGAGGTCATTTCGTGATTTTTATCTATCGAGGAAACTTTATTGTT